>NC_056548.1:769314-836814 GCF_910596095.1 Thunnus maccoyii | reverse complement strand
AAGAACCTCACCTGCTTTCACTTTCAGCACAGCTGTCGTTTCCGTCTTGTGCAGATAAACTTGTTGTGCATTTTATAATCACAATGTAAACAAGTTGCACAATGATGCAAAAACCAGAAGTTAGTGTGATTTATCACCAGTAGATGTTCCTACATGAACCATCAGCAGCCTGATCATCTTTAACACTTCATTTATCATTTGTTTGCTGCTTAATCAGAGTAACAGATTAATTAAACACCAAGTTACTTAAATTGATTTTGACTTAATTAAAACTACGGAGCTGTGAGTCCTGTCTGTCGCTGGTCAGTGATTGGCCGATTCAGACCAGGTGTTGCTCACTGTAGCTAACGTTCGTCCGTCGCTCCATCTTTATCTTTATCTTTATCTTTATCTTTATCTTTTACTGCCGGGCTGAAATGCTGCAGCAGAGTCACGTAAACACTTGAGCTTGATGTAGCATCTGTAGCATCGCAGCTAACGTGCTGCTCTCTTCTGTTTGGAGATGCTAGTTTAGTGTTAGCGTTAGCCTCAGTTAGCCTGTGTTAATAAAGCAGACGGTTGCAAACACGCTGCAGCTGATCAGCTGATCTCCTCCTCAGACGGCAGCGTTACAGGTTGTTTTACAGTTCATGTTGTCAACAAACACACCTGTAACTTACCTACAGTATATTCTGACTGTTGCACACGTCTGTTGCTCCTCAACATCGTCTGTTGTTGTTGTTTTTGTGTGGTCAGGTATCTGTATGGCTTCGAGGAATACTGCCGCTCCGCCTCCATCACCTTCAGGACCATCCACCACAACAACCCCCGCCCCCCAACCACACCAGCCAATCAGAAGACAGCGGGGGCGGAGCTCAAAGAGTCCCCCTCCCCGTCAGTGAAGGCGGAGCCTGACGATGACGACAAGGGAGAGGAGGCGGAGTCGGAGAGCGAGAGTGAGAAGGAGGAGGTGAAGGAGAGACAGTCGTCCCCGAGGGTGAGACACTGAAACACTGAGACACCCGTCTGTCTCTCCCGTCTGTCTCTCCGTCTCTCTCTCCTGTCTGTCTCTACCGTCTGTCTCCCCGTCTGTCTCTCCCGTCTGTCTCCCGTCTGTCTCCCCGTCTGTCTCTCCGTCTCTCTCTCCTGTCTGTCTCTACCGTCTGTCTCCCCGTCTGTCTCTCCCGTCTGTCTCCCGTCTGTCTCCCCGTCTGTCTCTCCCGTCTGTCTCCCGTCTGTCTCTCCCGTCTGTCTCCCGTCTGTCTCTCCCGTCTGTCTCTCTCCCGTCTGTCTCTCCCGTCTGTCTCTCTCCCGTCTGTCTCTCTCCCGTCTGTCTCTCTCCCGTCTGTCTCTCCCGTCTGTCTCTCCCGTCTGTCTCTCCATCTGTCTCCCGTCTGTCTCCCCGTCTGTCTCTCCCGTCTGTCTCTCCCGTCTGTCTCCCGTCTGTCTCCCGTCTGTCTCTCCCGTCTGTCTCTCCCGTCTGTCTCCCGTCTGTCTCTCCCGTCTGTCTCTCCATCTGTCTCCCGTCTGTCTCCCGTCTGTCTCTCCCGTCTGTCTCTCCCGTCTGTCTCCCGTCTGTCTCTCCCGTCTGTCTCTCCATCTGTCTCCCGTCTGTCTCCCGTCTGTCTCTCCCGTCTGTCTCTCCCGTCTGTCTCCCGTCTGTCTCTCCCGTCTGTCTCTCCCGTCTGTCTCCCGTCTGTCTCCCGTCTGTCTCTCCCGTCTGTCTCTCCCGTCTGTCTCCCGTCTGTCTCTCCCGTCTGTCTCCCGTCTGTCTCTACCGTCTGTCTCTCCCGTCTGTCTCTCCCGTCTGTCTCTCCCGTCTGTCTCCCGTCTGTCTCTCCCGTCTGTCTCTCCCGTCTGTCTCCCGTCTGTCTCTCCCGTCTGTCTCTACCGTCTGTCTCTCCCGTCTGTCTCTACCGTCTGTCTCTCCCGTCTGTCTCTCCCGTCTGTCTCCCGTCTGTCTCTCCCGTCTGTCTCTACCGTCTGTCTCTACCGTCTGTCTCTCCCGTCTGTCTCCCCGTCTGTCTCTCTCTCTCTTGTCAGTCTTGCTGTTTGCAGATACCTGACTGATCAATAACTGACCTGCTTTCTGCTGTTTGCAACAACACATTCAGAGGAAATGTGATTCTGCACAGTCGACGTTTTTATCAACGTAATGATGAAACCGACGTGTTTAATTATCAATATTTGCTCCTGACGACTAGAGCGTAGCCGGAGTCCCTTCATACAGTCAGACACTTCAATTTATTCTCGATTGTTTATTATTTAGAGGAAGAAATAATAAAATAAAAACGTCTTTAAACCTTGTTGAAGAGTCTGTAGATCAGCTGGAGAACTTCTGTCCACAATAAAAACACAAAACACCAGTGAAGAAGAACCAGTTTACTGCGGTTGCTTTGTGCTTTTCATTATTCCAACGTGTCTCCTCGCTTCCTGCGCTCTCGTCTCCTCCCAGCGAGGATGCGAGGAGGAGACACGACGACGTTCCCGCCGCCGCCGACGCAGGACGCAGGACGCAGGACGCAGGACGCAGGACGCACCTCAACTGTCCAAAAGTAGCCTGACAGTTTAAAATTCATGCCGTTAATTAACACTTTAAACTGTTACTTAATAATTGACACATAGTGATAACTGGAAGCTGATAACTGCTTTCATTTTTATTATTTCTTATTTGATTATTGATGTTTAGCAGCGTCTGGATGTTACAGATGAGACACAAATAGACCAATCAGCTGCAGCTGCAGGATGTTTAAATAAAATGTTTAGTTTCGTCTTCCTGAAGGAGGCGAGACGCACCGAAACAGTAGAAGAAGAAGAAGAAAGAACTTATGATTGATTCAGTAAATTTTATTTTATGAATAAATATGATCAGCTGCTGCTGCTGCTTTCATTCCTGATCATCAGCTGTTTACTGTCCCGTCAGATCAGCTGACCAATCAGTAACCAATCAGTGAACACACTGGATCAAAAGGGGGCGTCGCCGTCCGCTAAGACACTTCCATGTAGGATACACCTGCGGCTCCTCACTCTGAGCTCCTCCAGGAGCATTTACATCACTGGAACATCCTCCGTGATGGAGGAGGAGGAGAGAGAGGACGTGTTTCCACGGCGACGTCATGACGTTTAGTTTACTGCAGCAGAGAAAGGTTGTAGATAACGACGCTGTCAGAGTAGACGATAAAGAGAACAACACTGACATGAAGCTGTCCACTGTTGTTGTTGTTGTTGTTGTTGTTGTTGTTGTGTTTCTTCTTCTTCTTCTTCTTCTTCCAATGAAACGCTGCTGCCACCGTCTGTCCTGTCAGCGATATGACGGCGTCTCTAAAAAACTCTGTTTCAGTCTGAACGCAGGAAAAACACGGAGAGAAGACGCTTTCACTAATTTATCCGACTTAGTGTTGACGTGGTCTGACTCTTCCTGCGTGTGTGTGTGCGTGTGCGTGTGCGTGCGTGTGTGTGTGTGTGTGTGTGTGCGTGTGTGTGTGTGCGTGTGTGTGCGTGTGTGTGCGTGTGTGTGCGTGTGTGTGTGCGTGTGTGTGCGTGTTGCAGGGGAGGAGGAGGTGCGCTGGCAGTCAGGTGAGGCCAGAGAGAGAGCCGCCCTCCAGACCAGAGAAGAGAGGAGGAGGAGGAGGAGGAGGAGGAGAGAACAGCGAGGAGCAGAGGGAGGTGAGGAGACGCAGCAACAGAAGACTGGACGACTCAGAGAGAGGCTCTGAGGAAGAGGAGGAGGATGACGACGATGAAGAGGACGAGGAGGGCGAGAGGAGGAGAGTAGACAGGTGAGTCGGCGACAAACACGCTAACGCTGAGACCCGACTCAGGTAGTCTGTGTGAGAAATTAAACTGTGTGTGTGTGTGTGTCAGGAGTGATGATGAGGAGGACGGGGACTCCGTGGCGGGGACGAAGGTCCGGGTGAAGTACGGCAAAGGAAAGACTCAGAAGATCTACGAAGCTCACATCAAGAAGACGGACAACGACAACGGAGAGCAGTTCTACCTGGTGCACTACTACGGCTGGAACGTCAGGTGACCATCGCTCTGTGTGTGTGGCGTTACCGCGGTGATGCAGCGCAGGCGGAGTCTGTACTGACCAGGTGTGTCTGATCCACAGGTACGACGAGTGGGTGAAGGCCGACCGGATCATCTGGCCGGTGGAGAAAGGAACGAAGAAGAGACAGAGGAAGAAGGTGAAGGTGAGACAAACTGCTTCCTGTGAGCTCAGCGAGGTCACGTCGTTATCAATGAATCCGCCCATCATTCTCTCCGTTAATCGATTAATTGATTAATAAAATAGTTGGCGGTTAAATTTCTGTCGTTCGACTAATCGATTAACGGACTAATAGTTGCAGCTCTGGTCATGTGATCCTGTGATGTCACTTCCTCTTTGGCTGTCCGACCAGAGCCTGATGAGCTTCTCCGTCCAATCAGCTGCAGGGAGACAGAGGAGGAGGGGGCGGGGCTCGTTTTACTTGATGGTGGATGTCGTGATTCAACATGTGTTGAATGATTTTTAAACCCAGAATCGCCATAGCAACCATCCCAAACACACTACAAATCACCCAGGCAACTGCTGCGTAAACCATAGCAACCGCCTGGCGACACCTTCAAGCTAACCTGAGGGTCGCGACATCCCAAAATAAATAAAACAAGATGATAAAAGTGAAAACAAAAGAAAGAAAATGTTTGTTTTGTTGTTGTTTATTTCTTTTGAAATGCTGGAAACTGTTGTTGTTAAAGTTCAGTTGTTGCTGTGCGGTGACGCCTTTAAGACTGTTGTTGTTGTTGTTGCGTTCAAGGACGCTCTGACATCTGATCTCTGCTGAACAGAAACCCTTTTTTTAATGCAATAAATGACCTCACGGTCCTCGTGTCCTCAGCAGAACAAAGACAAGGAGGAGGCGGAGAAAGACGACGAGAAGGCGTCGATGGCGGCGGCGGTGGCGAAGCCTCCGGGAGCGAAGCGGGGACGTCCTCAGATCAGGACCCCGCCCACCAGCTCGGCCGGCCGCAGCGTCTCCAACACGCCGAGCAGCGAGGGGCGGTCCAACGGCAAGAGCAGCAAGATGGAGACGCCGACCAACATGGCCAACGGAGACAGTAAGACACAGCTGCGTGATTCCAGCGGGTCACGAAAGCCTCGTAGGAAGCTCCGCCCTGCCGCCACGGCAGCTGTAGACAGTAACGTTAACTCTGCAGGGTTATTGTGTGAACGTTTGAGGGTTCCAGGTTGTTAAAAGTGAGAATCAGCTGCTGTTTGTTGGACTAAAGGAGACATCAGATGATGTGTTTTATAGACCAGCTGATTAATTGATGAGCTCTAAATTCATGTAGTTGTAAATACTTGTAGACCTTACTGTCTCTGATGTCATGACTGTGTAAATTAAAAAGCTCAGGTAGCGTGTTTACGTGCAGCAGAGAGAAGAGACGTGTTTTAGAGTCATACGTGAAACGACAGAACGTTTAGAGATCAGAGTCCAAAGAAAAGTCTTTAAACTGTCCAACCAACAGTCCAAAACTCAGAGAAGTTCAGAAACAGTGAAGCTGAGCTGAAACCAGAGACGTAACTGAAAAGATGAACTGGTTATTGTGGTTATTGTGGATTGTTGGTGATGCTGAGTGAGTTTACAGTAACTTACTGTGACCGTCATAAACATGTATGACAGCGTCAGAGAGCTTCTTCCCGTTTAGTACAGTCTTTATATTTCTCTGTGTGGTTTCTCACAGCTGCTCTGTGTCAGACCAGTTGGTCTCAGCTTGTGTGTAAACCAGCTGCTGAGTCGTCAGGTTCGTTGTGGTTGGAGAGTAAAGCAGCCTGATGTTTGCTTCGGTGTCTACTGTCACTACTGTCCTCCTCGTTTTTATTGAATAGTTCAGTTTGCTGACGGGTCGAGCTGTGAGTTTTAAAGACGCCCTCTGCTGGATCACAAGACAAACAGCCTGTTGCATTTACAGACTGTAAAATATATATTCCAACAGGTCATTACAGCTGGAATATTTCATTTTCCTCACATGCTAATGAAAGTTCAAATTTCAGATAAGATTCTGTTGATCCTCCTGTTGGGAGAAATTCACTATGACACAAGAGAAGGAAGTTAACATCACAGAAAGCAAGATAGGAACAATAAGACACAATCAAATAGATCAGTGTGTATGTGCTGCTTCTAAAATATACATACAGTGCCCCCCCCCGCCAGCACACACTCACACACTCACTCACACACACTCACACACACTCACACACACACGCAGTCTCACACACACACACACACACACTCACACACACACTCACACTCAGACACACACTCACGCACTCACGCACTCACACACACACTCACACACTCACACACTCACACACTCACACTCACACACACACACACACACACACACACACACACACACACTCACACACACACACTCACACTCACACACACTCACACACTCACTCACTCACTCACACACTCACACACTCACTCACACACTCACACACACACACACACACACACACTCACACACTCACTCACACACTCACTCACACACTCACACTCACACACACACTCACACACTCACACACTCACTCACTCACTCACACACTCACTCACACACTCACACACTCACTCACACACTCACACTCACACACACACACACACTCACACTCTCACACTCACACTCACACACACACACTCACACTCGCACACACACACACACACACACACACTCACACTCTCACACTCACACACACACACACACACACACACTCACACTCACACTCTCACACTCACACTCACACTCACACACACACACTCACACTCACACTCACACACTCACTCACACGCACTCACACAGTATCTGTAACGTTAAACTGAGAGGTTTAATGTATCAGTCAGTGGAGGAAGGAGGTGCTCTCTCTCTCCTCTGTCACTGTCAGGACAGGTGTGTGTGTGTGTCCTCCTCCTGTCTGACCTCTGACCTGTCGTCCTCTCTGCAGACACTCCTCGGAGGAGAACCAGGAGGACGTCCGGCATGTACGACTCGGACCGAGCGTCTAACGGTAAGAACCAATCAGCTGCTAGTTAGAACCGATCTGTTATTGATCCAGTTTAATCACCAATAACTGACCGATCCTCTGCTTCCTGTCCCCCGCAGAGGATTCTGGGAACTCATCAGAGGACAGTGAATCAGAAGACCCGCCTGACAAAAAACCGTCACCGTGGCGAGGAAGGACTGAAGCCCCGCCCAGCCAGGAGGAGGAGGTGAAGGAGGAGGAAGAGGAGGAGGAGGAAGAGGAGGAGCAGAGTGAGGTCATTAATGTCACACCGCCTCTTAACAACAACAACAACAACACTGTCGCCTCGGCAACAATAGGTCAGCCTCCTGCCCCCGCCACACCGCCATGTCCCAGCACACCTCAGGAGAAAGCTGACAAAGCCTTGAGCCAATCAGAGAAGAGGGAGGCTGAGCAGGGGGAGGAGCCTGCGGAAGAAGCCGCCATGTTGCCCGTCGACCTGGACAAGGAGAACAAGATGTCTCCGGTTCAAGAGCGAGTCCAGAAGACGCCGTCTGTCCCGGAGAAACCACACAAACAGGAAATACTGGTCAAGACGTCTCCCAGCAGGACGTCTCCTCTTCCTGACAAGATCAACAAAACGTCTCCCGGCGCCTCAGACAAACACAAAATGTCTCCCGTCCCTGAGAAGCAGCCGGAGGCGTCCTCGCCGCTGCCCGACGCCGCCGAGGACGACGACAGCAGGTCCACTCCTCTGTCTTCCCCCAGGGTCAAAGGTCGCAGGGCCAACCTGAGGGAGGTGGGCTCTGAAACTCCTCCCAGAATCCCCGTGTGCACCCCGAGCCCTGCGCCTGCCCCCGCCCCCGCCGTCGCGAGCAGCCCCTCCCACCCGACAGCGCTGTCGTCTCCTCCTCGCAGCGTCCTTAAGAGACAAGACGAGCCCATGGTGGTCCTTCACTGCCTCCCCACCCAGCGTCTCGCCGCCGACTCCGACACAGACTCCGCCTCTGAGGAGGAGGAGGGGGAGGAGGGGGTGGGGCTACCGGAAGACCAGGGCGGAGCAGCGCTCAAACGTAAGGCGGCGGAGCAGAGAGCGCCAGACAAGAAACTCCGCCCTGACAGGAGGCCAGAGGAGGTCAAACCCGCCTCACCTAAGATGGCGGCTGGTGCGTCACCCAAGCCCCTCCCGTCCCCGCTGCAGCGGGCGGAGCCAGAGAGGAGGAGCGACGCGGTGGTGAAAGCAGAGGAGACGCCGAAGGAGGCGTCAGAGGAGCGTCTGAAGGAGCCAGAGGTGCATGATGGAACGCCCCCCCAGGCTCCGGAGGCCCCGGGCCCCGCCCCCTCCGAGGAGCCACAGATGGGCCCCGAGGCGCTGGTCTGCCACGAGGTGGACCTGGACGACCCGGACGAGAAGGAGAAGCCGACCGCCGCCGCCGCCGCGGAGCACCTCCTGCTGATGATGAGGGAGCAGCCGGCTCCGCTGCCTCACCTCCTCCTCCCCTCCCCCCACCCCCCCCTCCTCCCCCAGCAGCAGGTCAGACCCTTCCTCCCGGCCGCCGCCGCCCCTCCCTGCCCCGAGGAGCTCCGCCCCACCAGGAGCTCCGGCGAGGAGCGAGGAGGTGGCAGCGGGGAGCCGGAGGGAGACGCAGACTCCAGCCCCGGGTTTGATGGCAGCACCTCCTCCTCCTCCGCCTCCCTGCTGTCGCTGCAGAAGAACAAGGACCGAGGTGAGACGGCGCCACAGACATCCACGGTCATGTGACTCTGACATCACACGACGCGATTACTTATTGATTCAGTAAAAACTAAATGATGAAATATGAAGTTTATAGATGTGAAAATAAATGATTTCAGTAGAAGAAGAAAGACTGTGTGTGTGAAGCTGGTCCGGCTGACGGCTCTGTGCAGGTAGTGAGTAACCTGTGTGACCTTTGACCCCGCAGGTCAGAAGAGGGTGATGGACTGTAACTCCAGCCCGTCGGCCAAGAAACCGAAACGCAACCAGAAACGACCAAACACACCTGGGAAGGTGGAGAAGAACGGAGCAGGTGAGTGTGATGATGATGATGATGATGATGATTTAAGTTTCAATTTTAAAATATGTTTTTTAAGATAATTTATAAACATGTAATAAGTGAGAATAAAATAATATGAATAAAGGATCATTTCATTTATTTATTTTAAGTGATTTTTCTCTGAGTTGTGACGTCTGGTTGATGATGTCATTCAAATGAAATAGTGTAGAATAAATTTAAGGTTTTGTTAAAGTAAACTAGAGTGTAGATTAACCCCCCCCTCAACCCCCCCCCCCCCCCCCCCCCCACAGGTCACAGCAGCGACAGCGAGGATCAGTCTCGTCTGTCTCTGTCCAAGTCTCAGAAGTCTCGCTGTCCTGGTCTCTCGTCTCCGTCTTCGCACAGCAAAGACAAACAGAACTTCCCCTCGCCGCAACGCACATACAAGTGGACCTTCCAGCTCGGTAACGCACACATTTACACACATTTACACACATTTACACACATTTACACACATTTATACACATTTACACACATTTACACACATTTACACACACATTTACACACATTTACACACATTTACACACATTTACACATTTACACACATTTACACACATTTACACACACATTTACACACATTTACACACATTTATACACATTTATACACATTTACACACATTTACACATTTACACACATTTACACACATTTACACACACATTTACACACATTTACACACATTTACACACATTTACACACATTTATACACATTTACACATTTACACACATTTACACACATTTACACACATTTACACACATTTACACATTTACACACATTTACACACATTTATACATTTACACACATTTATACACATTTATACACATTTATACACATTTATACACATTTACACACATTTATACACATTTATACACATTTACACACATTTACACATTTATACACATTTATACACATTTACACACATTTACACACATTTACACACATTTATACACATTTATACACATTTACACACATTTACACACATTTACACACATTTACACATTTATACACATTTATACACATTTACACACATTTACACACATTTATACACATTTACACACATTTACACACATTTATACACATTTACACACATTTACACACATTTATACACATTTATACACATTTACACATTTATACACATTTATACACATTTATACACATTTATACACATTTACACACATTTACACACATTTACACACATTTACACACATTTACACATTTACACACATTTACACACATTTACACACATTTATACACATTTACACACATTTACACACATTTACACATTTATACACATTTATACACATTTACACACATTTACACACATTTACACATTTATACACATTTACACACATTTACACACATTTACACACATTTATACACATTTATACACATTTACACACTTTTACACACATTTATACACATTTACACACATTTATACACATTTACACACATACACACATTTACACTCATTTATACACATTTACACTCATTTATACACATTTACACACATTTATACACATTTACACATTTATATACATTTACACACATTTATACATTTACACACATTAACACACATTTACACACATTTACACATTTATACACATTTATACATTTACACACATTTACACATTTATACACATTTACACACATTTATACACATTTACACATTTATACACATTTATACATTTACACACATTTACACACATTTATACACATTTACACACATTTACACACATTTACACACATTTACACACATTTATACACATTTATACACATTTACACACATTTGCACACATTTATGTGTAAAACTCGCCGCTAAGACTCCAACAGTCATCTTCATTATCGATTAATATGCTGATTTATTTTTCTCAATGAATATTTTCATATCAAATATAATAAAATAAGTTAATAATAAAGAGTAAAAGAAGTTACACAATTTAATCGATTATCAGCATAATTGCTGATTAATTTTCTATTGATCATTCCAGCTGTGTTTATTGTGTTGTGACTTTCTTCTGTGTGCAGATACACAGGTTGTGATTCAGGCTGTGAGCTTACAGTCGATATTCTGATGCAGACTCAGCATCAGGCTCGTCTAACTGTTATCTTCCTCCTCCTCTTCCTCCTCCTCCTCCTCCTCCTCAGATGAGTTGGACAGCATGTCGAGCACAGAGAGGATCTCCTTCCTGCAGGAGAAGCTGCAGGAGATCAGGAAGTACTACATGACGCTGAAGTCAGAGGTCGCCTCCATCGACAGACGCAGAAAGAGACTAAAAAAGAAGGAGAGAGAAGGTAGGAGCAGCACGGCATGCTGGGAGATCGTTTTATTATCCAGTCTAGTCAGCTGCCCTTCTCTCTATCAAATCTTAATCAAACGATTATTTTCATTATGGATTAATCTGTCAGTATCTTCCTTTTTAAAGTAAATAATCAATTAAATCTTCACGCGTCTTATTTTGTCTCAACAGTTAAAAAAAACTAAAGATTCAGTTTAAAATGATAAAACAGTAAATCCTCATGTTGGAGAAACTGGAAAATCAAATATGAATAATTTTTACTTAGAAAACGACCTGAAGTCTAAATGAATTATGAAAAAAGTTTTTGATTAATGTTCTGATTGATTAATCAATCAATCTAGATTCTACGTTTCATCTAATCAAACTGGTTTCTCTAAGAACATCAGACGTTCGTCTCACGTAGTCTAGAACCTTTATCTGACACTTTTTATACTAAAAAGCAAGAATTGATACATGTTTTAATATGTAGACTCATCAGCTGTTACGTACAGTTAGCGTTAGCTCGTTCATAATGATTCGCTGTTAGCATAACGAGCTGCGTAGCTGTGGACGAGGTGACGATGTTTATATTCTGCTTGTTCAGCAGTTGTTTGATAAATTATTTGTACCGTCTGTTGCATAACGAGTCCATTTCATTCTCTCTCAGTACCGACAGTACTGACTTAATAAATTTTGCGTTGCTTGTTTTTTTTTTAATACTAAAAGTTCAGCTTTGGTTCAAACTGTGAGTTGAGGTTCTGTACTCGTCCGTCAGCTGATGTTCAAACTTGTTTTATGTTTGTTGGAGCTTCAGTTTGTCCTCTGTTACCTTTTTCTTTTCACTTCGAGGTGAAACGTTGCCTTCAAAGTGTCACTTTATGCTGATGACATGTTGTTATTCACATCTGATCCTGAATTAGCTTCCAGACTTCCTGGGCTTCAAAAAAAATTAACTTTTGTGAAATTAGCACATCAAATGAGCACTTCAGATCTGTTTATTGGATGAGAACTCAGATGTCCAGCGAAGTCTGTAGAAACAATGTGTTGCAAGTGATTTTCACCATCTGAATCCTTGAGAAGGAGAAAAGTCAAACAAGTAAAAAGTGGTGAATGTCTCTTTTGTTTCCGTCTCTCAGTGTCCAACACGACGGCGTCCACCTCGTCGGGCTCCTCAGACACCGGTATGAGTCCGTCCTCGGCCTCGCCCACTCAGAACACAGTGGCTGTGGAGTGCAGGTGATGACACGCCCACCCAGGCCCCGCCCACTCCCATGCCTCTTCATTCTGCTCGGCCACGCCCCCTCACACACCCACCCCCCCCCTCTCCGTCACGGACTCCGCCCACTCAGCCACCTCTGAGGGCATGATGGGAGAAAAAGAAAAATAAAGTCTGAACTCTGACGGGAAACATGGCCGTGTGCGTGTGTGAGGAGGAGGGGGAGGGGACGCTTCCACCTGACCTTAGCCCCGCCCCTCACTTCACCTATGGACTGACTTCCTGTTTGAGGAGACAAATGTAACCGATTTAATGAGAGCGTCTGTCCAGCCGCCACAGAGCACTTCTTCTCTTTTCCTTCCTTCCTTCCTTCCTTCTTTCCTCCGGTGCGTCCTCAGTTCTGTCGCTCAGCGTCTCAAAAAGAAAAATAATGTGATCATTTTTGGGGTTGTCGGGGGTCAAAGGTCACATGTTTCCTGCTGGTCCGAACACTGGAGAAGTAGAAAGAGGAAACAGATTTCCTGAAGCAGCACAGGTCATTGTGCAACTTTTTTTTTTTTTTTTTTTTTTTTTAGTTCAACTCAAAACTTGTTAAGAAAACAGAAAAAGTTAAAAAAAAAAAAAAAAAGACTTCCTGCTGTGAGTGTTTTTGGTCTTTTATACGGAATCAGAGCGTTTATTTTGGTTAAAAACAAAACAAAAAAACATCCAAAAAAGTTTCTGACGTCACAGCGGGAGACAAGATGAAATATTTGTAGAGATCAACCTTTTTTTTTGTTTTTGTGTAAAAATAATTAAAATGAAGCTTCGCAGCTCGTTAAATATTTATTCATTTAGTGTACATGCAAGATTTTTTTTTTTGTGTGCGTTTTGGGTTTGTATGGAAGCTCACATCTGCCAGGAAAATAAAGTAGATAATTGTCAGAAATAATTCAAAATTCATATCTAAATTTTGACTTAGTTATTTTTTGATTTAAACAAAAATTTTGTCAACAATTAAATAAAAATTATGTCATAATTTTGATTTAAGTAAATTGAAATATTAAAATTAAAAATATTTTGATTTGGTATCTCGTTATTGTGACTCTTAAATCTGATTTATAATCTCATAATTGTGGCTCAGTAAATCTAAAAAGTCACATTTTTCCCTCCATATGTTGAAATTGACCTTTTTAATCTTATATTTTTGATATAAAGAATTTGGCTAACGAAGTCATAATTCTGATTAGAAACGTAATTATTTTGAGTTTGTTTCTCCGTAATTTTGACTTGAAGTCACAGTTTTGATTTATTGTGTTTGGAATTAAAACATTTTGTCTCAGTTTTGATTTAAACTTTCCAGATTTGACCTCATCTCATAATTTTGACTTTTGACAATTAAATCAAAATTCTGATTTACAAGATAATTTTGAGTAAGTTTTGATTTAGTAAATTGAAATTAGACTTTTTTTTTTTTTTTCTTATAATGTTGACTTCTTATAATATGTTAGACTTGGTATCTTAATTGTGATTTAACTCCGTAAAAAGTCCCAAGTTTTCACTTTTGTATATTGAAATTGACTTTTTAATCATAATTTCGACAAAGAATTATTTTCTTCTTCATATCTCAATTTTGACTTTATGTAGTTTAAAATTCGAGTCAAAGTCACAATTTTGACTTTTTCGATTTACAAACTTTGTATCATAATTGTGACTTGAATTTAGATTTTAAGTCAAATGCTTCGCTTCATATTTCAGTTTTTATTTGTTAAATCAAAGTTACGACTTTTGTTCACATCATTTTGAACTGAAGTCATAATTTTGACCTAATGTGAGTATTTTTATGTTTTATAATTTCTAACGTTCCAGTTTATTTTTCTGGCTGAGTTGGTCTTCCATATGTTGGGTCTCTGAGCTCAGTACTGAGGGGAGTCCTGGAGGATCTTCTGCTGCACTACTTCCTGTCCTCCTCCTCCTTCCTCCTCCTTCCTCTTCTTCTTCTTCTGGTGTTTTCCTCTCCGTGGCGTCCTCTGTGGCGTCCTCTGTGGCGTCCTCCGTGGCGTCCTCCGTGGCGTCCTCCGTGGCGTCCTCTGTGGCGTCCTCTGTGGCGTCCTCAGACAGACTCGGTTTGCAGCTCCTGAACATTTTCCTTGTTTTTGTACATAAAAAGCTCTGAGTAAAGAAAAGAATAAAACCACACCATGTATTTCAGAACTACATTTTACACGCCTGTAAAGAATGATTTATAATATTTTTTAAGAGAAGAATGTTTGTACTGTTGTATTATCAACTCCTCAGTTGTTGTTTTTTTTTTTTTTTTTTTTTTTTATTTTGTGTTTTGCTAGCGGCGGTTAGAGAGCGACGACTGTAAATACAGACACATACACACACATATATACACACACACACACACACACACACACACTCTCACACACACACACACACACACACACACACACACACACACACACACACACACACACACTCTTTCTCCTGAACCTGTTGGTGTCTGACAGACGTGCAGCCGTGCTGGAAGCTGTGCGGACAACAAGCAGAGCTCTCTGTTTCTAATAAAGTTTTTAAATATGTTTCGACTCTTCAAGCTGCGTCTCATTTCAACCTCGAACGAGACTGATCATTATTTTTCATTATTGATTCATCGTTTTTGTCTATAAAAAAAAATGTCAGGAAACAGTGAAAAACGCTCGTTTTAGTGAATTTGTCTGATCAACAGTTTACTGTCATGTATGAAACATTAAGCTGCGACGATTAATCGATTAGTTGTAAACTATTAAATTACTCTCCAACTATTTTGATAATCAATTTAAGAAGAAAAAGTGCAAATTCTCTGATTGCAGCTCGTTAAATGTGAATATTTTCTGGTTTCTTTCGTCTCTCTGACAGTAAACTGAAGATCTTTGAGTCGAGGACAAAACAAAACATTTGATGACGTCGTCTTTGGAAACATTGATCCACAATTTTCACCGTTTTCTGGACCAAACAACTAATCGATCAGCAGTGACAGTAAACAAACAGCTGTAGTCAATTATGAAAATAGCTGCTGATTAATTTCCTGTTGATGAATTGATCGACTGATCGTGTCAGCTGTAGACGCTGCGTTCAGGTGCTTCTCGTCTGTTTGTCAATTCACTAATTTCCATGTTTGTCATCGAGAAGGCAAAGTGTTCAACCGCAGTAATAAACGTGGAAAACAATTTAATTAACAGGTCAATAATTGAAAGAAATATTATCAAGAAAACAGGAAGTTTTGAGTTATTAAACATTCAGATAGTTGAGTTTCAGTGGAGCGAGACGTCGTCAAACCTTCTGTCTTCAGCTCGTTTCATTAATTAAGGGTCAATCTGAGTCTGTAAATGTTAATCAGCTGTTTATTGATGATGCCTGCAGACGGTTTCCAGAAGGTCAAAGGTCAAACAGTCAGTAGACAGTTTGATGTCGCAGGATTTTATAAACGTGGCAGCCCAGAAGTGAATTATTCTTATTAATACTTTAATAAATGTTTTACCATTAATGAAGCAATTAATTAATGTTTATAAATCCCTTTATAAAGGTTTATCAGAAAGTTGAATTAGAAAGATCAGAAACAAACTGAATCACAGGAGAGTTTTTATGTTAATATATGTATATATATATGTTAATATATATATATATATATGTTAACACACATATATGTATATTAATATATATATAAACACATATATATATTAACATATATATGTTTATATATATATTAACATATATATAAACATATATATATGTTAATATATATATGTTAATATATATATGTTAATATATATATTAACATATATATATATGTTTATATATATATATATATTAACATATATATATATTAACATATATATAAACATATATATGTTAATATATATTAACATATATATGTTAATATACATATATATTAACATATATATATAAACATATATATATGTTAATATATGTGTTAACATATATATATGTTAATATATATATGTTAACACACATATATATACACATATATATGTTAATATATATGTGTATATATATGTTAATATATATATATTAACATATATATATATATGTTAACACATATATATGTTAACACACATATATGTTAACATATATATATATGTTAACATATATATAAACATATGTTTATATAAACATATATATATGTTTATATATGTTTATATATATAAACATATATATGTATATATGTTTATATAAACATATATATACATATATATATAAACATATACATATATACACACATATGTGTGTTAACATATATATGTATATATATATATATATACACATATATATATGTATATATATATATATATATTTAAGAAGTTTCCAAAAAGTCTCTGAAACAGTTTTGCTGAATGAAATATTTAAAGTTTATAATGTGCTGCAGAGACTTTATTTATTTATTTATTGTAACGATATTAAAACTGAAGCTTAACTTCATTAATTTAGTTGTTATAATATATATAATAAAACTTTTCTGACAGCAGGTATGGAGGCCCAAAAGTGACACACGAGATAAATAAAAATAACATTTATATAAATAAGAATAAATGTGCAAATTGTTTTTATATTAATTTATTTCCACATTAAAGAAACATGTTGATGTTATTTCCAGACGTGATGAAGGACGACGATGTCAGAGGTTCATGATTTAAGTTTAATAAAAAAAAAAACTTATTTCAACATCACATCAACATAAAAACTGAAACCGACATTAAAGGACGATTCCACTGTTTCTGTACACGAGTTAAAGTCTGTCAGTCTGTCTGGTTCAACTACATCTCCCATGATGCTTCGACACAGATCAGCTGACAGAGCTTCGTTTTCTCGCAGGTTCGGCAGCAGAAACTCGTTCGGCAGCATTTTTCAGCTTCTTAACTCAGGGGGGCGGGGCTTCAGCAGGGGGCGGGGCTTCCACCCAGGTGTAACAAAAACGTCATCAGCTCAGAGTCTTTATTGATCCGTCGCGGTGAGACAGATGTGCCGGATCGGTCCGGATCCTCTCGGCCTGCTGGGTCAACGTCGATGGTCCGGTCCGGTCCGGTCCGGTTCAGCGCGGCTGTCCCAGCAGTCCGGCTTTAGCGGCCAGAGCCTCGTTCTGCTGGATGTGGTACTCCTGGAACCGCATCGAGATCCGCTGAGTCATCTTCAGATACTTCTGCAGGCAAGACTCCGAACAGCTGGACTGAACACGACACAGATGACAACGTCAAGATTCATCCAAACAGAGATAAAAACTGAACTAAAATGATCAATATGAAGCAAACACACACACACACACACGCACGCACGCACGCACACACACAAACACACACACACACAAACACACACACAAACACACACACACATACACACACACGCACGCACACACACACACACAAACACACGCACGCACGCACGCACACACACACACACAAACGCACGCACGCACACACACACACACAAACGCACGCACGCACGCACACACACAAACACACACACACGCAAACAAACACACACACACACGCACGCACGCACGCACGCGCACACACACACACACACACACACACAAACACACACACGCACGCACACACACACACACAAACACACACACAAACACGCACACAAACACAAACACACACACAAACACGCACGCAAACAAACACACACACACACAAACACACACGCACGCAAACAAACACACACACACACACAAACACACACGCACGCAAACAAACACACACACACACAAACACACACGCACGCAAACAAACAAACACACACAAACACACACGCACGCAAACACACACACACACACAAACACACGCACGCACGCACACGCGCAAACACACACACACATCCAGCTGCTGATTGGCTGGTTTTAGGACCGACGATAATCAACAAACAAAAGTTTATAAGTTGGATTCAGTGTGAAAATGATTATTATTCATATTGAGGCAGAAGCTCCGCTGATGATCACATGATAATAATAATAACAACAACAACAACAATAATAATAAGAGGGGTTTTACTATGAAGTGAGATTAGTGGGTCAGCGAGGTGTTGCAGGGTTTTCAATGTCATGAAGGTGTCTCTCTGTTAACCTGCTACATCACCATGGTAACTGATGCTGTAAACGTCACCTGGTCTGCAGCAGGTTGTGTTCTTCACTGACCGCCGTCTTTGATCAGACTCGCCGTTGATTTGATGTCATGCTGTCAGTGGTTTGGGTTATTATGGGATGGGATTTTGTTACAATATATCAAACTGTATTTCAAGTTGTAAAAATAAGTAATGAAGTAATACTTTGAACAATAAAATAAAATAAAAGTCGTGTGTGATATAATATAAATATATTAAATAATTATAAATTAGTTTTTTAATTAACGTATTTTCAGGATCAGCAGTTTGTGATTTATGATTTATGTTTATATTCTTCATATCTCTGTTATTTCAGGTTTGTGGATATGTTGTTTGGTCTTTATGACTCTGATGTCACATATCTGACAAATATTAAATATATCCATCAGACATGTGGAGGAACACGTCTCATTCTTTAGAAACATTATCAGACAGGAAGCTTTCAGGAAGCTTTCAGAATAAAATGCTTTTATGTCTCTTTAATGTTCAGTAAACTGTGATTCTGGAGAAACTTCGTCTGACTGTTGATCCGACTCTTCCTGTGTTTGTGTTTGAGAGAGTGACGGGATGTTGTTATTGTTGTTATTGATCAGAGCTCTGGTGAACTGATCAGGTGACAGCGGTGTTTGTGGTGAGTCGAGAAGAAGAAACAACGAGACGACGTCGTTAACAGAGCGACGGAGTGTTGATGTGAGGAAGGTTACGGTCTCCTCATCATCGCTCCTCACACGTCTGATGTTTTCATGAACGTCAGTTTTTTTATGTCTTCAGACGCGTCTGGACGGAAACTTTAGTTCAAGTTGTCATGTTCCTTCACGCTCGCCACGCCGCCGACCTGAACCGACCAATCACGTGACAGAGAATCCAAACATGAGACTGAATGTTTTGATCACGTTTGATATCAGATAATCAATAATAAACTCACTCAGTGATATTTAATGTGTTCGAATGAAAGAGTCTCTTCGTCCTCAACAACCAGCATCATCATCATCATCATCATCATCATCGTCGTCGTCTGGTGTTAATCAGCTGGCGGGGGATTGGTCAGACAGCCAAGAGAAAATGTGACATCACATGACATCATCAGCTCACTGAGCGAAACCTTTTCTCAGCATCATCACTCGTCCCCGACAGCCAATCAGAACATCTCACGTCAGGTTTGTTGTTTCGCTCTTAAACACGAGAAACCTGATAGTTGATGATGATGATGATGATGATGATGATGATGATGTTTGTAATTGAAGGAGTTTCTCTAAACGCATCAACAGACTTTTAATCAGCTGAAGTTTCAACATCTGAGGCAGAAACAAACAAACAAACAATCAGCTGTAAACAACTACCGATTATTTGAATGATCCGTTAACATGATGAAACTGTCTGTTATGATCTCAGCGACGATCAATAATAAAACAATAAAATATTCAGATTATCGTGCTGATAACCAGCAGGAAACGACGGTTTGACTTCCTGCTGACGGACGCTTGAAGCAAAGTTTTTCACCTCCTCCGGTTTCACCTCCCGGTTGGTGAAATCTTTGACGCAGTCCATGAAGCAGTTCTCCGTCACCTTGTTGTACGTCCCCAAAAACTCCTTAAACTGAAACAAACAAACAAACAAACAAACAACAACAACAACATAAGTTCAGCAGCAGCAGCAGGACACAACATGGACGTCAGGCAGACAGGAAGTGAACAGTGATGTCATGGCGAGCGTCTGTACGGTATCTCGTTAACGTCAGAGCAGCATCACATTCTCAGCTACTTCCTGTTTGTTTGTTTTAGCATCGTCATCGTCTGATATGTGATTGGTTGCCTGAAAAAGAGCGACGATGACGATGATGATGATGATGATACGTCCGTCCCGTCGTCAGAAGAAAACTTTACTAACAATAACAACAACAACAACAACAACAACAACAACTCTTTAACTCTTTATTCTCCGTCTGCTTCACTTCATCTCAGTTCTTCTTCTATAATAAAGCTTCTAAAGTCAAATATTAACTTTCATTTCTCTGTTTTTATTTTCTGGTTTGTTTGTTTTTGTTTATCAGCTGTTAAACTCTCCTCGCTTCTGTAACTTTTCTTTCATTTTGTCGGTTTAATAAAGTTTAAAAACAGCAGAAACATAAACGAACTTCAACGTTTGAAAGGTTCGTTTTGATCATCGATGTTCATGTCAGACGGATCATTAATACACTGATTACCTGTTTGATCTGATCGGACTCCGACACCTGAACCGCCATCGTTCACTCTGTGAAGACAAACACACCAGTCCGTTTCAACATCCTCAAACCAGTAAAACCATCAGCTCCTCATCACTCCACACATCTGTCATATCCAACAACAACAACAACAACAACAACAACAAACACAAATCTGTCTTTTTAATCCTCGTTCCAAAACAACTTTAATCTGGATCTGCTGTTTATGTCGCATTATTTACATGTGAGGAGACTGGTTACACTGGTAACTATGGTTACACTGGTAACACTGGTTACACTGGTAACTATGGTTACACTGGTAACATTCATCTGTATGAACATGTTGTGTTTCATGTTTGGAATATCAGAAGATAATTCAACCGAATTATCAGCGATTTATTATGAATATTTTATTTTTTTTGGCTGAATTTAATCATCATAAAAACAGATTTACAGATAAAAACTAAACTTCTGTTGATTCATTTTTCCTCAAATCGAAAAGCTGCAAAAACTGTGAATTCCAGTTTGTTTGTTTATAATCTTTATATGAACTATAACTTCTCCTTCAGCTCAGTTTGAGTTTATTTTTCTTCTGCAAACAGTAAAATTAATATTTTGATATTTTATCATTTTGTGGAAGAAGAAATTGTAACTTTTATATGTTAATAAAGAAAATGTTTTAAAAACTATCAGCGTCACTCTCAAATCTGTTATTAAACTTTATTGAAGCTTTTAATCTTTAATTTTGGTTTATTATTGTGCAGCTTTTATATTCACATATTTGACATTATTTGATATTTGATATTATTTCTGGTCAAACAGCAGAAAATTAAACTGAGACTGAAGCAAAACTGCTCTGATTTCTGAATAAATAAATATGAACACATTAAACTCAGTTTATAATGATTAATAATAAATAAATATGAAAACATTAAACTCAGTTTATAATGATTCTCCTGCGGGCTCGTTGAGCTAACAGCTAACAGCTAACAGCTAACGCTAGCTGCATTAGCTTCATGTTTTTAAGGGTTTTGCTGTAATTTCCTTCCCTCAGACTAACCAACAGCAGCCTGCAGGTCGACACACAGGTTCAAACTCTACATTGTGTTTTATTAAATGATGTAAATCTGAGTTTTAGTCTCACCTGAGGTCAGTTTGATGTGGACTGAAGGACGTCGTGTGAGAGCAGAGCTGAACACTGAACCTGAACCGCACTTTCAAACTGTTTAACTATTTTAAAACGTTTTAATTCACGTTAAAAAAAAAACAACAAACAGATTCAACAGCGACTGAAGATAAGATGAACGAGTCTTATTAAATGTTTGCTGGTGTGATTTCGATCCAAATAACAACAAAAAATACTTAAACTTGAAAGAAAATGTGACGAAAGTTGATCTCTGAAACGAGGAGTCGAACAGCGCGCAACTGCAAAAACCGTCCGGAGTGCTGCAGGGACGTAGCAACATAAAGTTCCACATAATGTTCCTACCATTCAACACCAAAAACGTAATTCTGACTGAATGAAGTACTGAGATCCTTTACTGCAGTAAAAGTACCAATACAGCAAAAAAATACTCCATTACAAATAAAAAATCCTACTGCAATAAAAGTACATAAGTATTATGAGCTTGATGTAGTTAAAGTATTGCAGTAAAAGTACATAAGTATTATGAGCTTGATGTAGTTAAAGTATTGCAGTAAAAGTACATAAGTATTATGAGCTTGATGTAGTTAAAGTATTGCAGTAAAAGTAGTGGTTTGGTCCCTCTGACTGATATATTATTATATATGACATCATTAGATTATTAATAGTGAAGCATCAGTGTTAGAGCAGCATGTTACTGTTGTAGCTGCTGGAGGTGGAGCTAGTTTACACTACTTTATATACAGTTAGCTAGTTTAGTCCAGTGGTTCCCAACCTAGGGGTGGGGCCCCTCCAAAGGGTCAGCAGATAAATCTGAGGGGTGGTGAGATGATTAATGGGAGAGGAAAGAAGAAAAAACAAAGTTCTGATACACAAATCTGTTTTCAGTTTTTGGACTTTTTCTCTAATCTTTGATTTTTGCTGAAATATTGGATCATTTGAACATTTATTGAAATGAAAGCATGTGAGAAGTTTAGAGGGAAAAATCACTATTTGGTGGAGCTGTTAACAACTCATAGACATGTGAAATGTGACCCCGACTACACACTGCTTTTTGTAAGACGTCAAAAGCCAAAAAGGTTGGAAACCACTGGTTTCATCTTTAACAATGTGTTGTATTTTAAAAGCTTGTTATATTATCCATTGTGTCAAATCTTCATCTGAAAAGTAACTAAAGCTGTCAAATAAATGTAGTGGAGTAGAAAGTACAATATTTCCCTCTGAAATGTAGTAGCATCACATGGAAATACTCAAGTAAAGTACAAGTACCTCAAATACTGTACTGAAGTACAGTACTTGAGTAAATGTACTTAGTTACTTTCCAGCTCTGTTATTTTGTCATTGAGTGACATCCTGTCTCTTTTGTGGTTTCTGGATTTAGAGAGAAGTGAGACATCTGTCCTCGTGTTTAGTATCTTTACTCCAAAGCGGAAACCGGAACCAGTGTTTGTTTTGTTGTCAGCAACAGTTGCTGTGCTTCCAGATTTGTCGCATTTAAACTTTTAGTTTCACCCTTTTAACTATTTCTGTCGTGTCTTTCTGCTTCTCAG
This sequence comes from Thunnus maccoyii, assembly GCF_910596095.1. Classification (NCBI taxonomy): domain Eukaryota; kingdom Metazoa; phylum Chordata; class Actinopteri; order Scombriformes; family Scombridae; genus Thunnus; species Thunnus maccoyii. The sequence continues at coordinate 813,228 of NC_056548.1, read as the reverse complement.
AAGCTTGTTAAACTGTCTGAGCTTCAGTTCGCGGCAGCAACAAATGTTATTACGAGTTTTTAATCGTCCTGCGGCTGTTTGTCGGCGTCTGACGCCGCAGCGGGAAGTTTGAAAGCAGCTAGCTGAGGTTAGCATGCATGCGAACGATGAAAAGCAGTTAAATTAAAACTAAATAAAGTAACCGTCAGCATGTTGTCTCCGCCGGACTCCCGCTCAGACGGACTGCAGGATTCATCCACCTGCAGCTCGGACACCGGGGACGTTTTAGTCCGGTCCACCCGGGTCCTTGGACCGGGATCTGTCCGGATAACCGTGGAGAAGCTCCGGGACGCTGCCGACCAGCCTCCGCTGTCCGAGCAGCAGCAGCAGCGGCCGAAGCTCCGACACAAGCCGGACATCGCTGCTCCTCTGCGGGCAGCCGCGGACTCTCAGCCCGGTAAGAGCTCCGGCAGCTGGGACCAGCTGCGGATTAATGTTTTTATTATTGATTTGGGCTCCAGAGAAACTCTGTCTTACTTTCTTTATTTTCCTTTTCTCTAACTGGGTTTAGTGACTTGACGTTTTAACATTTTTAGCATTTAAATGTAAGGTTTTGATGATAAAATCCTACAACAATAAAAGTTAAAACATCAGTCAGGTCTTGTGTATTTTAATTATTAAGGTTTTACTGTTATGTGTTAAATTAATGTCAACATTCAAACCTGGAAACTGCATCTTCACTTGTAGTTTTCCTATGACATTAAATATTGATTAAAATCGATCCACTGACAGATGCCGATCAGCAACTATGTTAATCTTCATTATCAATGAATCTATCCGTTATTATTTTAGATCGATGATGTGATCAAATAAAGCCAGATCCTCGTGAGCTCAGTCCAGTGTCTTTATTGATCAGGCTGCTCAGTTCAAATGTGATGAAATAATAAACTGATTCTCAGAGTTTAGTCCAATCAATAACGTTTTTATTGTAACAGGAAGTAAAATGAGCGTTAATGTTTTTGTACTTAGAGCTTTATGATGTATAATCAGAGCTGCAACAAGTAGTTGATCAACAGATAATTAACCGACAACTATGTTGATGATCGATTAATCGACTGATCGTTGCAGCTCTGAGAACAGCCTGTGTGTGTGTGTGTGTGTGTGTGTGTGTGTGTGTGTGTTTGTGTGTTCAGCAGGATCGTGTGCAGACAGACGAACGCTGAAGAAACCCGGACCGACCAAAGAGAACAGAGAGCCGACAGGAAGCGTGAGTCTTCTTCTTCTTCTTCTTCTTCTTCTTCTTCTTCTTCTTCTTCTTCTTCTTCTTCTTCTTCTTCTGCTGTTGAGAACTATAAACTTGTTGTGTAGTTCAGTGTGTGTAGTTCAGTGTGTAGTTCAGTGTGTGTAGTTCTGTGTGTGTAGTTCAGTGTGTGTAGTTTAGTGTGTAGTTCACTGAACTACACACACTGAACTACACACACCGAACTACACACACCGAACTACACACACTGAACTACACACACCGAACTACACACACCGAACTACACACACTGAACTACACACTGAACTACACACACTGAACTACACACTGAACTACAGTGTGTGTAGTTCAGTGTGTGTAGTTCAGTGTGTAGTTCAGTGTGTGAGACAGATGTGCTGCATCTGGGTGAATCTGATCTGACAACATCTAATGATTCGATATTTCAGCTCCACAGTTGCTGTTTTACTTCCTCAGTTTAGATTTACAGGCGGAGTGAACCGTGGCGTCCTGTTCCTCCCGCCGTGACCTCTGACCTCTGACCTCTGACCTCAGCAGCTGGTCCCGCATCTGATGTGTTTGTGTTTTCTCTTCCAGCAGCTTCCAGCAGCAGAGTGGAGCACAGACAGGAAGTTCTCAGCCGGGACGCGGAGCGGCCAGCAGCCCGGTGAGAGAACCAATCAGTCAATAAATCGATCAATAATCACTGTCAGGACAAACACTGACTCTATATCTTCACATCATACAGTTCAGTGATCATGTGATTCTGAATAAATATGATGAGATTCTGTTTCAGTATATTGATCCGTGGATGTTTTATCAATAACACGCTTTATCAATGACACGCTTTATCAATAACACGCTTTATCAATAACACGCTTTATCAATAACACGCTTTATCAATAACACGCTTAATAACTGATGGTCAGTAGTGTGAGATTACACACACACACACACACACACATTGAAAACCAACAACATGAAGTCAGACTGACAGGTGATGAGACTGACTCCGCCTCTGCTGACATCATCACTCCCAGGTCGTGACCTCCTGACGTCCCGTTTCGCTGCCGGAGGTCGAGGAGTCGTGCTGGCGGCTCTCAAACAACGGTGAGGAAACAAAAACAGAGTCTGACGTTTTATTCACAAGAAGGCGTTTTAAATATTGTGAGAAATATAAAAGATCTAACATTTGGTTACATTTACAACACCGCGGTGAATATTCTGTTAAATGGTTTTGAATCGTTTTGCTCTGTGAGTTGATGAAGATGATGATGATGATGATTCTGAACTGATTAACGAGCAGCAAATCAAATATCACCAGCAGACATGTTTGTGTTTCCTTCCTGCTGCTGCACCTGTGTGCTGCTCAGCTCTCACAGCGCCCCCCGCAGGAGGGAGGTCAAAGTGCAGCTGTTGGACCCGGGACCGCTCCAGAGCACGACCAGCTCCCAGGATGCACCTGGTCTGAGGCCGGGCTCCCAGGATGCACCTGGTCTGAGGGCGGGGTGCCAGGATGCACCTGGTCTGAGGGCAGGCTCCCAGGATGCACCTGGTCTGAGGGCGGGCTCCCAGGATGCCGTGGGTGTCCAGACGGAGGCTGAGTTGTCCTCCGGTCGCCCGGGAGACGCCACCAACGCAGCAGCAGCAGCGGCTGCAGCTGCAGCTGTAGCTGCTGCAGCTCCGCTCATCAAGGTAAACATGGACTCGTGTTTATGAAGCTGCTTTAGAGCAGAAAATCTGCAAAGATCCAAAGATTCTCAGAGTGACGTATTATTGGTTCAACCTCTAGGACGAAGAGTAAAAGTATTCATCAGCTTTAACTCCGGACGTCTCTCCTGTCTGCTGATATTCTGAACGAAAGCTTGATGGAAAATTAAAAGATAGTTTTTTCCACATTGTTCAAAGATTGTTCTAATGGGGAACATGTAGTTTCCAACATGTGGTTAATGAATCTCAACTTTATTACAACAGTCAAATATATTTTTAATGTTTATTTAGGAGAGAAACTGTTCACACGCTGCATTTCCCAACACGGTTTAACATTATTATGTCAGTGATTCTGATGCATGTAAATGTATTGACAAGTTATTCTGAGAGATCTTTACAGTCTGAACATCATCGACACCTTCAGAGACTCGATGCATCTCTGCTCCGCCATCTGCTTCTGTCACATGATGCAGCTGGAACAGAAAGACAACAAATAACACGTGATCCCAGTTTATCACCTCTGAAATGTTCTGTTTGTGTGTGTGTGTGTGTGTGTGTGTGTGTTTGTGTGTGTGTGTGTGTGTGTGTGTGTGTGTGTGTGTGTAGGCTCAGTCAGACATGGAGGCTCGAGTGTCTCAGCTGGCGGACGGTGTTGAGAGGCTGCTGCAGGCCGACAGGTAAACACACACACACACACACACACACACACACACACACACACACACACCAGCGGTGGAAGAAGTACTCAGATACCTTAGATAAGTATTATGAGCTTGATGCAGTAAAAGTGTTTTTGCTGGAAACGGGTCTATGACTGATGTAATAAATCAGTGTAACAGAGAACATTATTAATCCTGATGAGTCGGTGCATCAGCAGCGTGTTACTGCTGCAGCTGCTGCAGCTGGAGCCAGTTTGAACTTTGTGAAGGTCAGCAGATAATCTGAGATGATCCATCAGGTAGAAAAAAAATTCTGATTCATAAATCTGGAGTCATTTTCACAACTTTAATTTTTTGTTTTTTTTTTAAATATTGGAGAGTTTTACCTCGTTGGGCCTCAAACAATTTCAATTAATTTGAAACCATGTGAGAGGAAACGTCTCTATGGAGGAGCTTTAACCTCCACTACATCCCTGGTTAGCAGGATGAAGGCGCCCTCTTGTGTCCTGCATCAGTTTTCAGATTTCAGTTGTTGACCTGCTGTGATGTTCACTGCAGGAAGACGTGTAAAAACTCCACTGAGCCTTTAACAGCTTCAAACATCAGTAAAGATGGATTTTAATATCTGTAATATCACACTGTGTCAGTTTGTTTCTCTATGAATTTACAAAGTGATGAGAACAAAATATCTATGATGAAGGAAGTTCTGCTGTTTTCTCTGTTTAAGAAACAACAGAACACAAATACATCAATACAAACATGAAACTAACATTTAGAACAAAGAGAAGTTTATATTTTCATCTGAAGAAGCGTCAGTGAAGGTAAAAGACGTCATCATGAGCAGCGATAGCCTCCATGGATAAAAACACACAGCAAAAAGTGACATTTAAAGAAACTGAAAACATCAACAGAACAACAAATGAAAAGAAGAAAGTGTTGATAATCCCAGTTTGATTGACAGCTGATCTCTGTGCAGTTCAGAAACACCACAGCAACGAGCTCTCAGAAACAATGGAGACAAAAACATGAAGAATTACAACAGAATCTGACACATGAAGTCTGAAATGACTTCTGTCTATTTGAGTTTACACAACTCAGCTGTGTCTCCTTGATAACAAAGCCAAAGTCCAGCATAGAGAGGCTGAGTGAATGTGGTCTGGACTCTGTGGAGGAGAGTCATGGTTTCAGAGACGCTGTAGAAGGACAGAATACCTGCTCTGTGATCCAGGTACACTCCTACTCTGGAGGAAACAGGACCTGAGACGCGAGTTGAGATGTTGTTGAACCAAAATGTATAACTGTTAGTGTCACACATTAACATCCAAGATTTGTCATTGAATCCAAATGCACATTCATACAAGCTTCCTGCTCTGCTGATATTCTTGTATGCGACTGCTACACGCATGTCTCTCCCTCTCCACTCCACCTCCCAGTAACAACGTCCAGTCAGACTCTCTCTACTCAGGACCTGACTACATGTAGTGAATCTGTCTGGGTGACGAGAATAAGACTGTTGTTGTCTCGTTAGTTCTGCTTTTCTGTTCCCATCAGATAATAACAGCCGTGTGTTTGCTGTGTTTGGATCCAGAGTGATTTCACGTGAATATCTTAAGAACTCAGCTCTGGTCTTGGGTTCTGGTTCTGACAGTAAAACGTCCACGTCAGTCCCTGTCAGTGAGATGTTTGTCCTTTTCTCCGTCAGGATGTCCTGTAGTTGATCTCTGAGCTCTGACACAGCTGCTGTCACATCCTCAAAGTATCTCAGAGGACGGATATTGATGCTGGATGAGTCTGTAGATGCACTGAGTTGTGACAGTGAGGGGTAGTTGAGTAGAAACTGGTTGTGATCCTCTGTGTGTGAGAGCTTCTTCAGTTCAGCGTCTTTCCTCTTCAGCTCAGTGATCTCCTGCTCCAGCTTCTCCTGAAGCTCTTTGACTCGACTCACTTCAGTTTCCTGCTGGGATCTGATCTGCTGCTTCACATCAGAGCTTCTTTTCTGGAGGAGACTGATCAGCTCAGTGAAGATCGTCCCACTGTCCTCCACTGCTTTATTAGCATAGCGACTGACGGCCTCCACCTCCTGTTGAAGCAGCTTCACATCTTTCTCTCTGTCCTGGATTCTCTGCTGGATGTGTTGTCGACTCACCTCGAGCTCTCTCTGCCTCTCAGTCCTTTCTGCTGCAGCTGAGACTGTGTCGTGGCCTTTATGTTCCTCCACAGAGCAGAGATAACAGATACTCTGCTGATCAGTACGGCAGAACATCTTCATCACCTCATCATGACGAGAGCAGATGTTCTCCTGGAGCTTCTCCGAGGGGTCGACCAGCTTGTGTTTCTTTAACGGAGCTGCATCATAATGAGGCTGGAGGTGATTCTCACAGTAAGAAGCTGGACAAGTCAAGCAGGACTTGAGGGCTTTCAGCTTCCTCCCAGTGCAGACATCACAGGCCACATCTTCAGGTCCAGCATAGCAGTGATCAGCAGGAGCAGCTTGGAGTCCAGTCTTCTTCAGCTGCTCCACTAAATCTGCTAACATGGTGTTTTTCACCAGGACAGGCCTCGGTGTGAAGGTCTGTCTGCACTGAGGGCAGCTGTAGATCTTCCTCTGATCCTCTCCATCCCAGAAGCCTTTAATACAGTTCATGCAGTAGCTGTGTCCACAGGGAATAGTCACCGGATCCTTCAGTAGATCCAGACAGATCGAACAGCTGATTGTTTCTCGGTCCAGCTGAACTCCTTTCTGCTCCATTTCAGCTCTCAGTAGCAACAACTGTCTTAAATCACTTCCTGATAAGTTGAACAGGTTTTGCAGCTCATCACATGTTGGTTACGCCCATCTATAAACTGTAGATCTGAAGGGGAGGGAACCAGGAAGTATGAGCACAGAGTGGAACTTGTTGTGTTGAAAGAGCAGGGAGGGTTTATCAGGACGAGGAGCAGCACTGTGAATTAAAACTGATTTACAGTGAAGTCTCAGTTGAAACCTGCTCACCATGAAAACATTTTTACATTTAGCTGTAAAATACTTGTTGGTGTGTCAGGGTTTGGTGATGCTTCCACACTGCAACAGATTTCACATGTTTTTATCATGTTGTAGTAAAAAATACTCCATTACAAGTAAAAGTCCTGCATGAAAAATCCTCCTACAGTAAAAGTACAAAAGTATTATGAGCTTGATGTAGTTAAAGTATTGCAGTAAAAGTACATAAGTATTATGAGCTTGATGTAGTTAAAGTATTGCAGTAAAAGTACATAAGTATTATGAGCTTGATGTAGTTAAAGTATTGCAGTAAAAGTACATAAGTATTATGAGCTTGATGAAGTTAAAGTATTGCAGTAAAAGTACATAAGTATTATGAGCTTGATGTAGTTAAAGTATTGCAGTAAAAGTACATAAGTATTATGAGCTTGATGTAGTTAAAGTATTGCAGTAAAAGTAGTGGTTTGGTCCCTCTGACTGATATATTATTATATATGACATCATTAGATTATTAATAGTGAAGCATCAGTGTTAGAGCAGCATGTTACTGTTGTAGCTGCTGGAGGTGGAGCTAGTTTACACTACTTTATATACAGTTAGCTAGTTTAGTCCAGTGGTTCCCAACCTAGGGGTCGGGGCCCCTCCAAAGGGTCAGCAGATAAATCTGAGGGGTGGTGAGATGATTAATGGGAGAGGAAAGAAGAAAAAACAAAGTTCTGATACACAAATCTGTTTTCAGTTTTTTGACTTTTTCTCTAATCTTTGATTTTTGCTGAAATATTGGATCATTTGAACATTTATTGAAATGAAAGCATGTGAGAAGTTTAGAGGGAAAAATCACTATTTGGTGGAGCTGTTAACAACTCATAGACATGTGAAATGTGACCCCGACTACACACTGCTTTTTGTAAGACGTCAAAAGCCAAAAAGGTTGGAAACCAATTTGACAAACATCTAACCGTCTACCGTTTTATTTCATTTTTACTGTATTTATTATTGTAAATCATGTTGTTTGATGATGCTGTTTGTCCTCATCAGCTGTCCTGTGTTGTTTTTAACACTATGTGGTGAAGCCAAAGACGTTTCCACAATCTCACTAACTAAATAACTAATTAATGACTGAAAGCACTTTGACACCATTTACCATGATGAATGACAGGATGCATTCTTATTATCATGGTGTGTTTTAATTGGTTTAAAAACATGTTTTTGACTAAAACTGCAGACAGACTGAGTGGAGGAGCTTTAACCTCCACTACATCCCTGGTTAGCAGGATGAAGGCGCCCTCTTGTGTCCTGCATCAGTTTTCAGATTTCAGTTGTTGACCTGCTGTGATGTTCACTGCAGGAAGACGTGTAAAAACTCCACTGAGCCTTTAACAGCTTCAAACATCATCAGTAAAGACGGATTTTAATATCTGTAATATCACACTGTGTCAGTTTGTTGACAGAAGTCACATCCTGTAACACTGACGCTGCATTCAGGTCACATGGGAAAGATGGGAGAGAAGAGTTTCCAGTCTGCAAATATTATTCACATCAGCTTTCAGGTTGTAAACAGAACTTGTGAAAGTGAGATTTGATGCTGCAGGCTGTGATTTCTCTGACTTCTGTGACCAGATGTGAATAATTATATGTTCAGTTTATAGTTTAATCATATTATGACTGGACTTGATGGAGTCCACATGTGTTTAATTTAGTGTTGATGTTCAAATATGAGTTTTTTAGTAAAAACTGTAAGACTGTAAACTTCAGCAAACATCTATTACGGCGTCTTCACGGCTTCAAACTGGAGTCAACATGTTGTTTCCTTCTGATGTTTATTACGATTGAACTGAACTCAGCGTCTCATATGTGCAGAGTTTTGATCAAATGATTCCTGAATGACTTCTGCAGTAGAAAAGGTGGAGTAACGTTACCTGTGATGGTTCAATAAATCAATCACAGCTTTCAGGAAACTAATCACCACTGTTTTAGATGCATTCCTTTGTTGCTGATTAATATAAATGACAAAAACTCTTCAGCACAGCAACAAAATCAGTCACAAGAAGTTTTAATCAAGTCTGGATTTAAACTTTACAAACTCGTCTTCATCAAACTCTGAACGACACTTAAGAAAACTCTCAAGTACAAAGTTCAGAGTGAAAGAGTTTCTGGCTGAGTGTGAACAATAAGACACTTTTATCACGTGACGCAGTGATCACATGATTGATCACATGAAGGAATAACCAATCAGAGATATGGATCGACGCGACATCTGCTGTATTGTACATTCTTTAAAAAAAACATCCTTACAGTTAACTCAGTGCTGAGTTTTTCTGCAACAACATAGTTAATTATTAGTTTTATTTGTTTAAAATCAACAAATCTTTGGTTAATAATTACCAACAATCTGATACCTTTATAATGTATAAATATATAAATATGGATGAATGAAAGGAAATTGGTGGAAATGGAAATAAAATGTGCTGCAGACGTTCTGCTGTTGGTAGACGAGCTGATCACGACCAACGATATTTAGTCCAATCAGACAGAAAACAGAGTTTCTGTCCTGCAGTCATGGAGGATCTACTCTGAACCAGCTGAACACACCTCTTTAACAGCATTTTAAAGCCAAAACTAGTCTGATCAATAGTTTTTATTCTTCTGTTTGTGAGTGAAAGTGAAGGATTTTTTACTTTTATCTTTCACTAAAAGTCTAAAATGTTCCTGTTAGCAGTTTGATAAATTGGGGTCCAGGACCGTCTCTCTGTGAGGTGACAGAATAAACACTGAACCAACATGACAGCCTCATTCTCAACTTTCATCTGCATGAAAATCATCAGAAAAATAAATGAAATGACCTCAAGTTCACCACGACACAATATCTGTTGTTTTATGTTTGTCAGGACTCAACAAAACTTCTTCAAACTAAACTTGATCAAATAAATTCTTATTATTTCCAGTTTTTTAGGCCTGAATAACAAAGACTTTATCAACTAAATGCACAAAAGTTCAGAGACTGACTGACAAATGTTTGTCTGCTCTGAACATGAACTCTGGACTTTGTGGTGTTTCAGGAGGAAAACTGCCTCAAATAAACTCTCATTTTAGTTTCACATTTTCTCCAGAAGCTTTGAATGAGATCCTGAGATGAAGACAGAAGAAAATACTTTGCTCACTGTTGAAAAAAAACATCTTTATTGATTATGTAAAGCTTCAGATTGTTGACACATCCAATCAGTAAAGTCTGTTAAATGACTCTTGTTCAATGATTTCATGTTCAGATTCACTTCATCCACACAATCAGTTAGTTTAACCCAGAATGTACAAGAACATAATAAATGATTATTATCATGATAATTACAGTTTGATTGGACATTTCTCTATGAATTTACAGTGATGAGAACAAAATATCTATGATGAAGGAAGTTCTGCTGTTTTCTCTGTTTAAGAAACAACAGAACACAAATACATCAATACAAACATGAAACTAACATTTAGAACAAAGAGAAGTTTATATTTTCATCTGAAGAAATGTCAGTGAAGGTAAAAGACGTCATCATGAGCAGCGATAGCCTCCATGGATAAAAACACACAGCAAAAAGTGACATTTAAAGAAACTGAAAACATCAACAGAACAACAAATGAAAAGAAGAAAGTGTTGATAATCCCAGTTTGATTGACAGCTGATCTCTGTGCAGTTCAGAAACACCACAGCAACGAGCTCTCAGAAACAATGGAGACAAAAACATGAAGAATTACAACAGAATCTGACACATGAAGTCTGAAATGACTTCTGTCTATTTGAGTTTACACAACTCAGCTGTGTCTCCTTGATAACAAAGCCAAAGTCCAGCATAGAGAGGCTGAGTGAATGTGGTCTGGACTCTGTGGAGGAGAGTCATGGTTTCAGAGACGCTGTAGAAGGACAGAATACCTGCTCTGTGATCCAGGTACACTCCTACTCTGGAGGAACCAGGACCTGAGACGCGAGTTGAGATGTTGTTGAACCAAAATGTATAACTGTTAGTGTCACACATTAACATCCAAGATTTGTCATTGAATCCAAATGCACATTCATACAAGATTCCGTCTCTGCTGATATTCTTGTATGCGACTGCTACACGCATGTCTCTCCCTCTCCACTCCACCTCCCAGTAACAACGTCCAGTCAGACTCTCTCTACTCAGGACCTGACTACATGTAGTGAATCTGTCTGGGTGACGAGAATAAGACTGTTGTTGTCTCGTTAGTTCTGCTTTTCTGTTCCCATCAGATAATAACAGCTGTGTGTGTGCTGTGTTTGGATCCAGAGTGATTTCACGTGAATATCTTAAGAACTCAGCTCTGGTCTTGAGTTCCGGTTCTGACAGTAAAACGTCCACGTCAGTCACTGTCAGTGAGATTTTTGTCCTTTTCTCCCTCAGGATGTCCTGTAGTTGATCTCTGAGCTCTGACACAGCTGCTGTCACATCCTCAAAGTATCTCAGAGGACGGATATTGATGCTGGATGAGTCTGTAGATGCACTGAGTTGTGACAGTGAGGGGTAGTTGAGTAGAAACTGGTTGTGATCCTCTGTGTGTGAGAGCTTCTTCAGTTCAGCGTCTTTCCTCTTCAGCTCAGTGATCTCCTGCTCTAGCTTCTCCTGAAGCTCTTTGACTCGACTCCCTTCAGTTTCCTGCTGGGATCTGATCTGCTGCTTCACATCAGAGCTTCTTTTCTGGAGGAGACTGATCAGCTCAGTGAAGATCTTCTCACTGTCCTCCACTGCTTTATCAGCAGAGCGACTGACGGCCTCCACCTCCTGTTGAAGCATCTTCACATCTTTCTCTCTGTCCTGGATTCTCTGCTGGATTTGTTGTCGACTCACCTCGAGCTCTCTCTGCCTCTCAGTCCTTTCTGCTGCAGCTGAGACTGTGTCGTGGCCTTTATGTTCATCCACAGAGCAGAGATAACAGATACTCTGCTGATCAGTACGGCAGAACATCTTCATCACCTCATCATGACGAGAGCAGATGTTCTCCTGGAGCTTCTCCGAGGGGTCGACCAGCTTGTGTTTTTTAAATTGTCCGACATGGTAGTGAGGCTGAAGGTGATTCTCACAGTAAGAGGCCAGACACTGCAGACAGGACTTGAGGGCTTTCAGCTTCCTCCCAGTGCAGACATCACAGGCCACATCTTCAGGTCCAGCATAGCAGTGATCAGCAGGAGCAGCTTGGAGTCCAGTCTTCTTCAGCTGCTCCACTAAATCTGCTAACATGGTGTTTTTCACCAGGACAGGCCTCGGTGCGAAGGTCTGTCTGCACTGAGGACAGCTGTAGATCTTCCTCTGATCCTCTCCATCCCAGAAGCCTTTAATACAGCTCATGCAGTAGCTGTGTCCACAGGGAATAGTCACCGGATCCTTCAGTAGATCCAGACAGATCGAACAGCTGATTGTTTCTCGGTCCAGCTGAACTCCTTTCTGCTCCATTTCAGCTCTCAGTAGCAACAACTGTCTTAAATCACTTCCTGATAAGTTGAACAGGTTTTACAGCTCATCACATGTTGGTTACGCCCATCTATAAACTGTAGATCTGAAGGGGAGGGAACCAGGAAGTATGAGCACAGAGTGGAGCTTGTTGTGTTGAAAGAGCAGGGAGGGTTTATCAGGACGAGGAGCAGCACTGTGAATTAAAACTGATTTACAGTGAAGTCTCAGTTGAAACCTGCTCACCATGAAAACATTTTTACATTTAGCTGTAAAATACTTGTTGGTGTGTCAGGGTTTGGTGATGCTTCCACACTGCAACAGATTTCACATGTTTTCATCATGTTGTAGTAAAAAATACTCCATTACAAGTAAAAGTCCTGCATGAAAAATCCTCCTACAGTAAAAGTACATAAGTATTATGAGCTTGATGTAGTTAAAGTATTGCAGTAAAAGTACATAAGTATTATGAGCTTGATGTAGTTAAAGTATTGCAGTAAAAGTACATAAGTATTATGAGCTTGATGTAGTTAAAGTATTGCAGTAAAAGTACATAAGTATTATGAGCTTGATGTAGTTAAAGTATTGCAGTAAAAGTACATAAGTATTATGAGCTTGATGTAGTTAAAGTATTGCAGTAAAAGTACATAAGTATTATGAGCTTGATGTAGTTAAAGTATTGCAGTAAAAGTACATAAGTATTATGAGCTTGATGTAGTTAAAGTATTGCAGTAAAAGTACATAAGTATTATGAGCTTGATGTAGTTAAAGTATTGCAGTAAAAGTACATAAGTATTATGAGCTTGATGTAGTTAAAGTATTGCAGTAAAAGTACATAAGTATTATGAGCTTGATGTAGTTAAAGTATTGCAGTAAAAGTACATAAGTATTATGAGCGTGATGTAGTTAAAGTATTGCAGTAAAAGTAGTGGTTTGGTCCCTCTGACTGATATATTATTATATATGACATCATTAGATTATTAATAGTGAAGCATCAGTGTTAGAGCAGCATGTTACTGTTGTAGCTGCTGGAGGTGGAGCTAGTTTACACTACTTTATATACAGTTAGCTAGTTTAGTCCAGTGGTTCCCAACCTAGGGGTGGGGCCCCTCCAAAGGGTCAGCAGATAAATCTGAGGGGTGGTGAGATGATTAATGGGAGAGGAAAGAAGAAAAAACAAAGTTCTGATACACAAATCTGTTTTCAGTTTTTGGACTTTTTCTCTAATCTTTGATTTTTGCTGAAATATTGGATCATTTGAACATTTATTGAAATGAAAGCATGTGAGAAGTTTAGAGGGAAAAATCACTATTTGGTGGAGCTGTTAACAACTCATAGACATGTGAAATGTGACCCCGACTACACACTGCTTTTCGTAAGACGTCAAAAGACAAAAAGGTTGGAAACCACTGGTTTCATCTTTAACAATGTGTTGTATTTTAAAAGCTTGTTATATTATCCATTGTGTCAAATCTTCATCTGAAAAGTAACTAAAGCTGTCAAATAAATGTAGTGGAGTAGAAAGTACAATATTTCCCTCTGAAATGTAGAAAGTAGCATCACATGGAAATACTCAAGTAAAGTACAAGTACCTCTAAACTGTACTTAAATAGTTGAGTAAATGTATTTAGTTTCTTTACAGCACTGAAACACTTTGTACGTCTATATTTAATTTAAATTGATTCTAACTTTGACCTTAAATTAACTTCAGTAGTTTTTAGTTTTTGAGCTGTTTGAAGAGTCTGACGAGGATCAAAGTGCAGCTGAAACCTTTTATCACCTCTTCTGCTAATTACTACGTTTTATGGCCTTTAATTACTTTACTGTCTTCATGTTTAAATGTTTTTCACTCTCATCTTTATTAGTCATTGCCTTTCTTCTGTTTTATTTATTTTACAATTATTTTATTTTATTTCAATGTTTGAAATTGTTTTTTTATTCATTTTATTTCTTGTGTGCATTAGTCTCACTGTTTACATTTGTTCTGTTTTATAATAATAATAATAATAATAATAATAATAATAATAATAATAATAATAACTTTTTTTGTATAGAACCTTTCATGCCAAAAAGCAGCTCAAAATGCTGTAAAACAGAAGAAATTACACACAACAGGTGCTTCACATTAACATGTAAATGTACATAAGATGGAAAATAAAACCCTTTTGATAATGTTAATAAATAATAATATAAGATAAAATAAAATACATAGGATGTATACTTCATCTGCGGTAATTTGAGACTTAATAAATGAGAAGTGTAATATAATCTATAAATCAGCGCTTTGGTCTCTGAAGCCATAAACAAACAGAACCAGCAGACGGACTCGCCGCCGGCCGTTTGTCCCACAACATAAACTCACTGTCGGTCTCATGTGTGTCGGACGCAACCTGAAGAAGCTCCAGAAACCAAACGCACCATATAATAATAACTAATAATAAATAATAACTGATACATTAAATAAAGTAGATCCTGAATATTAATAATAATAAAAATAAAAACAAAGTTCAAACATAGAATACGTAGGATGTATTTTAGAGGAAGTGCTGTAGTGTTGAAGAGTGAAGCAGCTGCCGTGGAAACAGTTAACAGTGTCGTTAGTAAATTATTAATCACTAGCCTGTCAATCATCTGTGAAGCACTTTGATATTAATTAATGATTGATTAACTGTCGTTTGAGGACGAGAGAAACTAAATGTTGGACTGTCAAAGTCAAACTAACCCAAAGAATGACAAGAACACACTGTGACATCACTGTGACATCACTGTGACATCACTGTCTGCTCCGTTGTCAGGGCGGGCGTGGAAGAGGGGCGGGGCCTGAGCCAGCGGACGCTGCAGCACCTGGAGACGCTGCACAGCCGTCAGCTGCAGCTGCAGGTAAACTGACTCACCTGTTCAGGTGCTGCTGACGCCTCACTGTGCTGGCTGACTGCTCATTGGCTCTCCTCTCCTCCAATCAGAGCCAGCTGCTGGAGTCAGCCCTCAGGATAGTGACAGGCCACGCCCCCGTGACCTCAGCGACCTCTGAAGCCGCCATGACCTTTGACCTTGCAGCGACAGGTCAGCCGGCCTGTCTGCAGGTCACTCACCTGGATGCTGCAGGTAAACACACACACACACACACACACACACACACACACGTTATGACTCGTTGTGACCAGCAGGTGGCGGCAGCGTCTCATTAACGTGTCCAAACTGCTGTTGCCATGGAGATGCCCTGCCTCCCAGACTGATCCAGCAGAGCGGGCAGCGTGAGTGTGTGTGTTTCTGGAGGTGGCGGCTTCTTCTGTTTCACCCCTGCTGGGATGGAGACTGGGTTGTCATGGCAACCGGGCTGTTTGTAGCAGCAGGCAGCTATTTTTAACTTCTGCTCTGCCGCCCTGAGAGCGTTTTACCTCCGTCAGGAGCAGCAGCTTCTGTCCCCGTATGTTCACACACACACACACACATGCAGACGTCACATCTGGAGGGCCTGGAAGAGTTTCCAGGAGTCCTTGAAAAATGTTTCAGGGAATGTTGTGGAGGTTTCAGACAGCATTGAGGAGGTTTCAGAGGTTCCTGAGTAGGTTTCGCTGCTGGTTTAGGAGGTTGCAGAAGTTCTTGCAGAGGTTATAAAGGACTTGAGAAGGATGAAGAAGTTCTTGAGGAGTTTCTTGAGTCCTTGAGGAGGTTCCAGACATTCTTGAGGAAGTCTAAGAGGCTCCATAAGGAGGTTCCAGGGGTTCTTGAGGAGCCCGCTGAGTGCTAATGTACAGTAGCCTGAAGCATCAGCACTGTTGCTACGGTTACCTGCATATCATTATAAACTGATGTGGAACGGATTTTAAACAGTTTGAGATGAAAACAGACTGACCTTTGACCCCTACACTTTTTTTTCTTTACTTCTGTTGCACTTGAAATGTTGTGTGAGTGTTGACTCTCCTCAGAGGATAAATATTAATGTCTCTGTTGACCTTTGACCTTCACCGTAGCGCCGCCATCATGTACTCAACACATTATTGTCTGTGTGTGTGCTCTGCTGAGAGCGGACCTGATCAGAGCTCGTCTGCTTTGTTTTCATCAGCAAACGTCCTCGACAACCAGCAGCCGAGCTTCTCGGCAACCAGAGCCGCCGCCGTGGAGACTGGCCCAGTTTCCATGGCAACACCCCGCCGTGACCGATGGCCAGAGCAAACCAGGTGAAGGGGGGAGGGGGAGGGTGTTTCTGGTGGTTTGAGCGTGACGGTTTTGTTAAACAGACAGAAACTGCTGCTGGAAATAAAAAGCTTCAGACTGAAGCAGAACGTTCAGTCTAATCTCAGAGGTTGTTGTTTATCCTCTGAACGATTCTTCCACTCAGTCAAACACATCTGCTGTTTTTAAAAAGATGTTTTATTTACTGTGAACTTTTTGAACAAGTAGATTTAAAAAAAAACCAAACTCAGGTCGAAACCCTCCGTCCCAATCAGGACTGCAGCTAATAATCAATTTACATCATCGATTCATCTTTTAGTTCATAAAATGTTTAGAAATTGTGGGAAAATGATATTTAAAATGTCTTTCTGACCAACAGCCTGAAGGAAAGCAGCAAATGATCGAATGTTTTGCATTTCTGATCAATCGATTATCAGAATAGCTGCTAATAAATGTTCAAATAATCGATTCATCATCGCAGCTGATTTACTCGTCAGAAATGTGTGAAAGTGACGAGACGACGGAGATTTAAACCTGAACACTGCAGCAGCATTTCACCATGTGTGTGTGTGTGTGTTATAGTGTGTGTGTGTTATAGTGTGTGTGTGTGTGTGTGTGTGTGTGTGTGTGTGTGTGTGTGTGTGTGTGTGTTATAGTGTGTGTGTTATAGTGTGTGTGTGTGTTATAGTGTGTGTGTTATAGTGTGTGTGTGTGTTATAGTGTGTGTGTGTTATAGTGTGTGTGTGTGTTATAGTGTGTGTGTTATAGTGTGTGTGTGTGTGTTATAGTGTGTGTGTGTTATAGTGTGTGTGTGTGTTATAGTGTGTGTGTGTTATAGTGTGTGTGTGTTATAGTGTGTGTGTGTGTTATAGTGTGTGTGTGTGTTATAGTGTGTGTGTTATAGTGTGTGTGTGTGTTATAGTGTGTGTGTTATAGTGTGTGTGTGTGTGTATGTGTGTGTGTGATTTGCATAATCATTCAGAGAGAGAGAGAGAGCCGGGGGGCGAACAAGGCTGCAGCTCGTCATAAATTCAGCAGCTTCCTCCTCGCAGCAGCAGTAGCGCTGTCACTAGGTGCGTTTCCATGGCAACGCAGGCGGTATCCATCAGAGAGCTGAGGCACGCCTGAGCTAATCTGTGTGTGTGTGTGTGTGTGTGTGTGTGTGTGTGTGTGTGTGTGTGTGTGTGTGTGTGTTAAACCGGCTGGAGGTTCGATGTCTGCTCGTCTGTAACTTGGATTTCACTTTTCATCCCAGAATGCATCAGTATGGCGAGGTGCCAGGCATGAACGTGCTGTCTGGACGGTTGATTAACACTCATGTTGTCGTCTTAATCTTATATTAAAATGTGGAGGCGTTCACATTTTTCTGTCCAGTTGAGCGGCAGAAAACTGAAACGTGTCTCAGCTCTGAGAGGAAGAACGGCGAAGACAGAAACACAAAGATGAGGCGGGGGGAGGGGGGGGGGGGGGGGGAGTGACAGGGAGGTGAAAGCTGCCTAGCAACAGATACAGATGTGTTTCTCTGCTACTGTACTGAACCTTTAGACACATTTAAACGTGAGCAGTCAGTAGTGATGCTACAGTCGCTTCCATCAGTCCTGTAACCACATGTCTATCAATATATTGGTGATTAATTGTTCATTGATATTATTCCAGTCCATACTGGTGTTTATCAGTGAAAGCTGGTCATGAAGATGAGCTGTGCAGATTATTATTGGATGTTCTTTTAGGACTTGTTTCATTTTCTATTAATGATGTTTTTTGTTTTTTTGTATTTCGATATGTTGAGATCAATATGAAACAGTTGTGCTGAAAGAGTCTGAGGAAGGTTAAAGACGACGTCATCGAATGTCGTGTTTGGTCCACAAAGATCTTCAGTTCCGACTAAAGAAAACAGAAAATATTCAACATTTAAGAAGCTGCAATCAGAGAATTTTAGTGTTTTTTATTTAAAAACGACTCAAAACAATATTTTGTGATTAATTTTCTGTCAAGCGACTGATGGACTGATCGTTGCAGCTCTAACTGCTGCTGGATGAAGATATTTGACTTGTTGCAACACGTGAAACTGACATAAACACATGAATACAAAGAGTGTTTATACTGATAATATATGATGAAGGTTCCTAATATTCATGTATGTTAATGAGGTGAACAAAATATTCATTATGAAGTGAAGACTAACAGCTTATTTTAATATTCATTTGGTTAAAAATGACTCATACATGAATAAATGTTCTGTGTTGCACCTCGAGATAAGACATGTTCTCTATTGGTTATCCAACAATATGTAATAATAATAATAATAAACTTTATTTATAGAACACTTTTCTTAACAAAGTTACAAAGTGTTTAACAGAAGAATTAACAAACAGCAGGAATATGAATGAGATGATAAAACATTGATAAACGCTCTCCGACGTCCTGCTGATGGTTCATTTATGGTTGATTGAAGGTTCTGATGTTGTTTTAACATCAAACAGAAAACAGCTGGAAATAAAACAGCTGTAATGAAACTATTTAAACCTTAATGTCTGGTTGGTCAACAGTATTAATGCCTGTCGTCACCGTCTGTAGGCTGCAGTAGAAATTAACTAAAAAATCTAAAATCTGCAACAGTTTTAATATAAACCATGAAAGTCAAAACTTTCATCAAGGGACCAAATATTGTTGCTGGAGGGCCGGATTTGGCCCACAGGCCGCTGTTTGCCTACCTCTGCTGTAGTCTGTCAACAGTTTTATTGCAGTAGTGCAGCAGCTGCTGTACTGACACTGGATTTCTTATGAGGTGTGATTGAACTTGTGACATCTCTCCTTTTAAAATGTTATTTATTATATTGAAACATAATGTCCCTCCTGCAGCTCCTGTTTGCTCTCAGCTGTCAGTTTTTCCGGCTTAATGAGACTTTTTTTTTATCCATCAAAAATCCTCCTTATGAACCCTGAACGGAGCCGAACGGTCTTAAAAAACACGACAGAATATTTGTGTCTGTTGTGATCCGGGAGCTGAAATGAATCCTGTTGCTCTCATCGGTTGATGGTTGAGCTTCCTGTTCACCTGCAGCTGTAACGTGACAGTGATGGATGAGTGAAGACTGGAGCTGCTGCAGCCTGGTGCAGCCAGACTGGAGGAGGAGGAGGAGGAGGAGGGTGGAACAGATGGAGGAGGAAGGAGGGAAGGAGGGCAACAAGTGGCATCATGTCATTTCAGTCTCAGGGGGAGGGGGCGGTGACGTCACTCACTCTACCAGGTGGCATTCCTAGAGAGGGGGGTTAGTGAGGGGGGGGGGGGGGGTACACAGTCCAAATTCCTCTGCTTCTCTCGGAGTGAGGCATGCAGGGAAAAAAACGCAGCCCCCCCTCCTCCATCTCCTCCTCCATCTCTGCAGCAGTACGGAGCTCCAGCAGCAGCAGCAGGAACAATAAGCCGAGAGGAGAAGCGTCTCTGCAGTCTGTCCGTCCTCCGTCTCTCCGGGCTGGTTTCTGTCTCCGGGCTGATCGCAGCAGCTCCCCGGAGGAGGAGGGAGGGAGCCGGGCAGAGGGAAGATGTCCTCCCCGCAGGTCTCCTCGTCCCGCAGACAGTCATGTTATCTGTGCGACCTGCCCCGCATGCCCTGGGCCATGATCTGGGATTTCACCGAGCCCGTGTGCCGGGGCTGCGTCAACTACGAGGGCGCGGACCGGATCGAGTTCGTCATCGAGACAGCCCGCCACCTGAAGCGGGCTCACGGCTTCCAGGAGGGCAGAGCCTCCGCCGGCGGACCGCCTCCTCCGCCGCAGCAGCAGCCCGCCGTGGCGAAGAGCCAGGCGGGGTCACTGACCGGGAAGGACGCGGTGGTTCAGCTCAACCACCACCACCCGGACGGACCGGGGAAGTCCCAGCAGCCCGGCTTGGACCGGTACTCGCTCGGCGCGGAGAGCCGGGCTCGGTTCGACTACAGCGGGCACAGTAGCAGCAGCAGGCTGCCGAACGGACTCGGAGGACCGAATGGGTTCAAACCGGACGACGGACCGCCCGAGCTGAACCGACAGAGCCCGAACTCCAGGAGCAGGGGCCACGGGGGGCTGGTGTCGGCACCGGGACAGATGACCGTGCCGCCGAACCTGCTGCCGCAGACGCTGCTGAACGGACCGGCCCCGCACGGCCTGGCGGGTCGAGCGGCTCCGCAGAGCTCCCTGCCCGGCCAGGTGGGGCTGTCTGACCCGGGAGGGAAGCGGCCCGCCTCGGTGTCCAGCACCGACCAGGACCGGGAGCTGAAGGAGAAGCAGCGGAACGCGGAGACTCTGTCCGAGCTGAGCGAGAGTCTCCGGAACCGGCAGGAGGACTGGGCCAGCAGGCCGAAGTCCGTGCGGGACACGTTGGTCTCTCTGTCCGGCTGCACTCCGTTCGATGTCCGCTTCAAGAAGGACCACGGGCTGGTCGGCCGCGTGTTCGCCTTCGACGCGGTGTCTAAACCCGGGATGGACTACGAGCTGAAGATCTTCATCGAGTACCCGACCGGCTCCGGGACCGTGTTCTCAAGCGCATCCGGGGTCGCCAAGCAGATGTACCAGGACTGCATGAAGGACTTCGGCAGAGGTTTGTCCTCCGGGTTCAAGTACCTGGAGTACGAGAAGAAGCACGGCTCCGGGGACTGGCGGCTGCTGGGGGACCTACTACCGGAGTCTCTGCGGGTGTTTAAGGACTGTGTGGGGGTGGACATGCTGCCGCAGCCTTACATCGACGGCAGCTTCCCGCTGCTGCCCACCTCCCTGGTGCTCCCCGGCCGGGCTCTGGCGTCAGGCAGCGGGGGCAGCAGCTCCAGGGCCGGGGTGAGGAAGAGGAAAGCGTCCCCGGAGCCGGACTGCGCGGAGGAGCAGCAGCGGCAGCAGTGGATCAGCAGCCAGACCGAAGCCCTCAAACTCTCCATGGCTGCGAGCTCCTTCGCCGGGCCGCCGCCCCCGCTGGGCCCGGGACACCCCGGCCTCTCCTCCGGCCGCGCTACCCCCCCGGAGCCCGCCGCGCCCCCGCAGAATGGACAGTCCCCGATGGCCGCGCTCATGTCAGTCGCGGACACGCTCGGGAACGCGCACTCCCCCAACAAGGACAGAGACTCGGTCCACTCCACCACTTCCTCCTCCAGACACAACAGCAGCAGCCCGGTGTCCCCCGCCTCCGTGTCCGGACAGAGGCGCCTCTCGTCCCGCAACGGAGACCTCGGGCTTCCCGCGCCGTCGCAGTCCGCAGGTGGCATGGACCAGGTGCACGCGCAGAACGTGCCCGACTCCCCCATGGCCAACAGCGGACCTCTGTGCTGCACGATCTGCCACGAACGGTTAGAGGACACGCATTTCGTGCAGTGCCCCTCCGTCCCCAACCACAAGTTCTGCTTCCCCTGCTCCAGAGAGAGCATCAAGGCCCAGGGAGCCTCCGGGGAGGTGTACTGCCCCAGCGGGGAGAAGTGCCCGCTGGTCGGCTCCAACGTGCCCTGGGCCTTCATGCAGGGGGAGATAGCCACCATCCTGGCCGGAGACGTGAAGGTAAAGAAGGAGAGAGACCCCTGAGGAGGAGGAGGAGGAGGAGGATGAGACTCTGTAAACTCTTCCTCTCTACTTTCACTGCAAAAACACATCAGAACCACACAGTCAGTCTGCTGCTGAGCCTCAAAACCTTCCAACTCTGTCAGTGAGTGAGATTATTGATCTGAAATATCAAAACCAAGTTTTTAAAAAGACATTTCTTCACTTAAAAACCACAGAAAGCTGATTCTCAACAATCACGTTCATAAATTAAATTAAAGTGAAACTGGCTGCAGATATTGATTATCAGAGAACACATTCAGCATTTAGTTTTAATATCATGCTGAATATGTAGACGGTAGGTAACTAAATGGCTGAAATAGATCAATATAATATAAATTTGAGATTTTATTCTAATAATTTCATCTCGTTTAAATCAGTGTTGTTTCATCACACAAAATATAAACACGTTATTCAGTAAACACCAAAACTTCAGAGATATTTGGTCAGAAAATAAACATGTGGCAGGAATAGAAACTGCAAAGTTCACTCTTACATGAATTATTTTATTGATTAATCAATTAATCTTCTAGTCCATAAAGTGTCAGATAATAATAAATGTTCCTCAGAGACCACGGTGATGTCTTTGAATGTCTTTGAATGTCTTTGAATGTCTTTGAATGTCTTGTTTTTTCCAACATTCAAGAACACAAAGATGTTCAGTTTACGATGATATAAAACTAAGTAGAGCTGCAATGATTATTCAATTAATCAATTAGTTGATCGGCAGAAAATTAACCAGCAACTACTTTGCTAATTGAACAATATTTTTAGTCATTTTTTAAGTATAAACTTGCTGGTTGTGAAGATTTGAAGCTTTTCTGTGTCATATATGACAGTAAACTCAATATGTTTTAGAATAAGACATTTAACGACGTCATCATGAGCGACAAGACATTACAACAGGTTTTCACTGTTTTCTGACATTTTATAGATAAAATTATTCATGTAGAAAATAGTCAACAGACTAGTTGCAGCTTTAGAACAGAAGAAATTAACCACCTGTAGTCACGTCAGTCCTGTAAACTGCAGCAGGTGAGTTTTTACCTGCACGGAAACTGTTCACGTCACAGTTTACAGGATTGTTCTGAGCGGCTAATGTAGCCGCTAGCGGCTAATGTAGCCGCTAGCGGCTACGCTACTTTATGACTGAAGATAATCTTGTTGTTAACTTTCATCCAGTTAACTGAAGTGACAGCTGGTCATGAAGACAGAGGCCGTTTCTAAGCAAGATTATTATTGGATGTTCTTTAAGGACTGATGCTGCGTTCAGGTCAAATCGGACTTATCGGTCTCAGCACTTCAACTCTCTGCTGTTTGACCAGTACTAGTTCAGTTTCACAGTTAGAGACGCGCATTTTTACATTAATACTGTTGTCATGACAACAGCTGCAACGATTAATCGATCAGTCGATAGACAGAAAATTGATCAGCAACCATATTGATCAGTGATTTGTACTTTTTTTTTTGGTTCCAGCGTCTCAAATGTGACAATTTGCAGTTTGTTTGTTTGTTTTTACATATACGACAGTAAATTGAAAATCTTCAGGTTTGGGTCTCGTAGTCGAGATGATGACGATATTTTAAAGCTTTTTATGAGGAATAACAAGCGTTTATCATTGATATTCAGTTCATTTAAAAAGAAATCTAAAGCTGCAACAGTTAGATGTTCAATTGGTTAATTGATCACTGGAAAACTAATCAGCAACTATTTTGATAATTGTTGAAGTAACACAAAACTTTCCTTTAACCAAATGATTAATCACTTTAATCAAGAAAATAAACAGCAGATTAATTGATAATGAAAATAATTGTTAGTTTCTGATAAATAAAACGGTTTGATGTCTTTTCTTTAGACAGAGACACAGAACCAAAAATATAAAACAATTAGATTCATTTAAAGATTTTGATTAATATTTAGTCTCTAAAATGTCCAGAAAAACATCATATGTGCATCTTTAGTTGCACCTCTGAGGAGCTGCAGGCAGCGTTTATGACTGTCAGTAGAAGCAGATTATTATCACCTCGTCTGTTTTAAACTGCAGGATGTGAATCAGCAGCTGAAAACACGACGTCACGACCGAAACTCCCAGTAGATCCGACTCAGACTGGAACAGTTGTTTCTGTGGATTCTACTGTTTTATATTCACTTTTATTCACTAATTATACACGGTGAGTTTTCCAGTTTCTTAACCAAAATATTTTTAAGATTGACCGATTTTACACAAAAGTAATGAATTAGATTAAAAATCTAATGAAGAGATTTAATGTTTCACCTGAATGACGTCCTGACGATGAGGAGGAGCTCTCCGAACGATGAAGACCATAAAACATGTAGACTGAAGACAAACTCTCAGTTAGAGAGTTTAAAAAGAGCTGCAGAACCAGTCCAAACCAGTCTAAACCAGTCCAAACCAGTCCAAACCAGTCCAGAGTCTTCATGGCAGCTCTTCATACTGGGGCGGTGACCTGCAGACATGTTTAATTAATTAACACATTTCAATGAAGCCCTGAAGATGTGACGTCCACCAGTCCAAACCAGTCTAAACCAGTCCAAACCAGTCCAGAGTCTTCATGGCAGCTCTTCATACTGGGGCGGTGACCTGCAGACATGTTTAATTAATTAACACATTTCAATGAAGCCCTGAAGATGTGACGTCCACCAGTCCAAACCAGTCTAAACCAGTCCAAACCAGTCCAAACCAGTCTAAACCAGTCTAAACCAGTCCAAACTAGTCCAAACTAGTCCAAACCAGTCCAAACCAATCTAAATCAGTCCAAACCAGTCCAAACCAGTCCAAACCAGTCCAAAGTCTTCATGGCAGCTCTTCATACTGGGGCGGTGACCTGCAGACATGTTTGAGGCCCTGAAGATGTGACGTCCACCAGTCCAAACCAGTCCAAACCAGTCCAAACCAATCTAAATCAGTCCAAACCAGTCCAAACCAGTCCAAAGTCTTCATGGCAGCTCTTCATACTGGGGCGGTGACCTGCAGACATGTTTGAGGTCCTGAAGATGTGACGTCCACCAGAAAACTGATGAAGGTGATTCAGATTCACTTTTTCATCTTTATCCACCAAAAAATGATCAGAAAATATAACTTTAACTTTTAAATTTTAAATTAAAGTTTAAAAAAAAACCCAAAATGAGCAGAAAAAACGCGAAAACGTGACGTCATTGATTCTTCAAACTGTTGAAAAGACACAAACTGATTCAGTTTATGATGAAATAAAACGTCTCTCACTCGCTGACAGACTTGATCGTGAAGAAGAACGTGAGTGTTTCAGACGGAGCGGCGGCGGCGGCGGCGGACTGGTCACGTGACGAGGAAACATATAAATATTCTACATGTGGGAGTGTTAGTGTTGTTGTGGAGGTGACGGAGGTGTGAACAGTGATGGTGTTTAAACGTCATCGTCACGCCGCCCGTTTATAAAGTGTCTGTAAAAAAAAACCCATCAATAACAGTTTTTATTTTTTATAGAATCCTTTCAACTGTTTAATTAAGAATCTTTTTTATTATTTGATTTTATTGCATTTTTTAAAACTATTTAATTGATTTTTAATTTAAATATTTTTTTAATTTTTTTTTTTTTTTTTTACAATTTTTTATTACTGCAATAAATCTTTTTTGTCCACTTTTCTATGTTTTCTTGCTTCAGTGAGAACACGTCAGCCTGTTTCTGTTCTGTTTGTCTTTTCTGTTGCCGTAGTTACAGATAAAAAAAATGAGAAAACAGATGAAACATTGGATCTTGTAAACGTGCCTTGGAGCTGAGTCCGTTGTAATAAATCTCATTGGTATGAACCTTTTCAGCGACGTGTGACTTTTCTTTCTTTCTTTTAAACTCTAGTGAAGTTTCCAAAGATCCCGAATACGTCTGAACGTGGCGAAAATATGTGTAAGATGACGACAAAACGCAAAACATGAAGAGAAATGTTTTACAGTTTGTAGCTTTTCCTGAATGTTTGTGTTTTATTAATCGATGGACAGACAATCAATCGCTAACTATTTGATAATCAATTAATCGTTTTGATTCATTTATAACGAAGAAATTCTCTGGTTGCAGCTCGTTAAATGTGAATATTTTCTGGTTTCTTTAGTCTCTGTGACAGTAAACATTGATCCACATTCACGACTAATCGATCAATGGAGAAAATAATCATCAGATTAGACAATAATGAAAATAACTTTTAGCTTCGTTGTCTCCTGAGGACTTCAGGGATCTTGTTTTTATGAATGAAACCTTTTGGGGGGGGCGGGGCTTGCAGGGATGCCTGTCGCTAATTGGTCAAACACACACACAGTGCAGCTGCTTCAACCTGTGTGTCGCTTCATTCATAAGATAAGGAAGAGCTCTGCTATCGGTTACGGACCAGTTTAGCTAACGTTAAAGAGAGAGAGAGAGAGAGAGACGGGGTGGCGGTGGGCGAGTGAAGAGAGGGAGCGGCGGTAGAGAGAACAAAGCAGTGAAAAGGTGATTTCCTGATAGTTTCATGTTGTTTCGCTCTGAAGCAGAACTCATCAAACACTCAGCAGGTGATTCACCGGAGAAAGACGCTCGCTGCGTTTCTGCTGTTCATTCATTCATCACGTCCGACTCCAACAACCACAAACGTCTGCTGGCTGCAACGTCTCAAACGCCGCCATCACTTTAATTTCCTCATGGGTATAATCTGCAGGATCGACCTGCTTACTTTACTTACTTACTTTTGTTCTGATGGTTCTGAGTTTCATGTTGAAGAGAACTGAGAGTCACAAACGTCGTCCGTGACAACGAAGTCGTCTAACTGTAATGACTTTAATCTAAACTGTGATGTTTCCCTGAACCGAACCTTCACCACAGCGTCATCACGTCATAAAACATCTTTATTGTATATATATATATATATATATATATATATATGTATATATATATATATATATATATATGTATATATATAGTGATGTGTAAATGTGTTTGAAGGCTCAGACACATGATTTTGTCCTGCTGATCCAGTTTGGGTCTAAACAACACAGGACATGATATGATGATGTGTTGATGTTGTTTGTTGTGAGTTTATTTACTAAACTAAAGCTTGTTATAATCTGTTTAAACTGACATGTCACCGTCTGTTATTGATTGTTAATAACTTGTGTATCTGTTGAATGATAAATGATGAAAAACAAAATATCTGTGACAGTTTTCAGCTGCAGCTCGTTAACGTTGAGTGACTGTTGTGTTGCTGTATTGATTCATTTAACTTGTTGATCATCAGCTTCCTGTGTAGCTGCACATCCTCAGACCCGACGTTGTAACATCACTGTTGTTCATAAACATCAGCAGCGCACGTTCCTGTGTGAACACAGAGATGGAGAGCAGCAGGCCTGTTATTGGCTGATGGTTACCATGGAGACCACAGCTGCTGGCACAGAGTTAGAGAATAATCTCACACACAGACTGCAGTGTGGAGTCTTTGTCTGTCTGCAGAGCTTCTTCTTCTGCTTCTCTGCAGCACAAACACACGCTAACATCATGTTAAAGGCCTTATCTTATCAGCCAATCAGAAACCAGCACAGGTGAGCCGACGGTGTGGAGCTTTGTTTGGTTTTTTTTTTTTAGTGTAAATGATCAGAATCAGATCTTTATCAGCAGCATGTCGACGGTTTAATGTTCAGATCAGACAAAACTGACATCTCTGATATCCAATCACTGTCCAACACACACATGCACGCACGCACACATGCACACACACACACATGCACGCACGCACGCACACACATACACATACACATGCACACACTGTACTGCGTCTGCTCTGGCTGCAGCATTTACTGCAGTATTGTTACTAACTTTAGTATCAGAAGCAGGTTGTACTTCGTAGTACTGATTGTGGTGTCATAACAGCGAGTACAGTTGCAGTATCAGAGGTAATAGAGCTAGTAGCAGTAACAGCAGTAGTATTAGTAGTAGTAGTAATAATAGTAGAATCAATAGTAGTAGTATTATTGGTAGGAGTAATAGTAGTAGTAGTGTTATTAGCAGGAGTATTATTAGTAGTAATAATAGTAGTGGAATCAATAGTAGTAGTATTATTAGTATTATTATTAGCAGGAGTAATAGTAGTAGTACAATCAATAGTAGTATTATTAGTTGTATTAGCAGTAGCAGTACTAGTAGTATTATTAGCAGGAGTATTAGTAGTAGTAATAATAGTAGTGGAATCAATAGTAGTAGTATTATTAGTAGTATTATTAGCAGGAGTAATAGTAGTAGTAGTAGTATTATTAGCAGGTGTAATAGTAGTAGTAAAATCAATAGTAGTATTATTAGCAGTAGCAGTATTATTAACAGTACTAGTAGTAATAGTAGTAATAATATTAGCAGCAGTATTAGGAGTAGTAGAATCAATAGTAGTATTATTAGCAGGTGTAATAGTAGTAGTAGTATTATTAGCAGTACTAGTAGTAATATTAGCAGGTGTAATAGTAGTAGTAGTATTATTAGCAGTACTAGTAGTAATATTAGCAGGTGTAATAGTAGTAGTAGTATTATTAGCAGTACTAGTAGTAATATTAGCAGCAGTAATAGTAGTCGTAGTATTTTGGTAGTATTAGTATCAGCTCGCAGTAGTTTTGGTTTCTTGCTGCATTGCAGATTTTTCTCTTTGAGCAACAACACACACCTGGACTGTGTGTGTGTGTGTGTGTGTGTGTGACAGTGATAGTTAAGGTGCCCTTGGCTCAGTGCAGCAGATCACTGTGTGCATGCTAATGTGCACACACACACACACACACACGCACTGTGGGGACTCCAGGGTGGTTCCTGTATTGAATTTTAAGGAGTCCTTGTGTGAGTGTGTGTGTGTGTGTGTGTGTGTGCGTGCGTGTGTGTGTGTGTGTGTCAGGGAGTGGCAGCTTCAGCTCTGCAGGATGTAACTGTTGGAGTTTTTCGTTTACTGCAGGAATAATCGTGTTTCTAATCGTGGATCAGAGGCGGCGTCCGTCTGTCATACGTTGTGATCATGTGATCTCGACACCACATGATCACAGGTCATAACTCTCTGCTCATGTTTCCTGTCTGTAACTCTGCTGTCATCTGCCCAGAAAAGACAAAAACACCTTAAATAAAACTAAAAACCTTCCACCTGCAGGTGTCAGACTCATGAACAGAGATGAAGACGATCACCTGATCACCAGCTGATACTTCTTATCAATAATCTCATTTTTTTTAAATTCTCCGCCTACCTGTCTCACAGTCTGTCTGTATATATCACTGCAGTCCCTCTCTCTCTCTCTCTCTCTCTCTCTCTCTCCTCCGTTGCCATGGAGGATGCTGTGGTTGCCATGGTTACCAGCCTTTCCAGTTTGGAAACCTCATTTATTCAGGAATGAACTGAGCAAACAAAGAGACAGACACAGAGAGAGAGAGAGAGAGCAGGCCAGGTGACAGGTGATGAGGTCAGAGGTCGTGTGTGTAGATGTTTAATGTGTGTGTGTGTGTGTTTCCTCCTCCCTCGCCGCCTCAAAGTATCGAATCCATTTATAGACGATGATGTCAGCACTATCTCTCCCTAGCAGCATCCCCCCCCCCCCCCGTCGAGTCTCAATACGATGCCGTCTCAATCACCCCCCCTCTCTCTCTCTCTCTGCTGCAGCGGACATGTTGTCTCTCAGCTGAGTCTCTGAAGTTATTTTCGTGGTTCATGAAACTTGAATCTAAATGGATTCGACGAGACGTATCCCACATGGAGCCCATATGGGTCTAGTTTTAGCATATTTGGACCCATATTTAGCCCATATATGCCTAAATTAGCCCACATGGGTCCACATTTAGCCCATTTTAGTCCACATTTATCCCACATGGGTCCACATTTAGCCCCTTACAATCCATATTTGTCCCACTTGTTCTGCACTAGCCCCTATATGTTTACATTAGCCCACATGTTTGAGCATTTAGCCCATTTTAGTCCACATTTATCCCACATGGGTCCACATTTAGTCCATTATCATCCATATTTATCCCACATGGGTCCACATTTAGTGCATTATCATCCATATTTATCCCACATGGGTCCACATTTAGCCCATTTTAGTCCACATTTATCCCACTTGGGATCAATCAGCTACATGGATCAATGGATGAATGTGGATTTAGGACATTATAATCCATGTTTATGCCTACATTTAGCCCACATGGGTCCACATAAAGCAAAAATTATAATTTTCTATAAAACTTCAGAAAACAGTGAAAGTTCCCAGAATCCATGGCGACGTCTTCAAATGTCTGGGGTTTGTTTTTTTTTGACCAACAGACTTTTTGTTGCTGATTGATTTTTATTGATCGACTAATTGATTAATTGATTATCAGCAGTGTAGCTGATCTTTCTGGTACTGTGGGGATTAAAGCTGCATGTTGTATATCGTCTGGTTTTAAAAACCTCCATTTTACCTGATAGAGAGGATGATGGGAAACCACAAGTACAAAATGAAAGAACAGATCGACTGGTTTCACTCACACACACTCACACACACACACAGACACACACACACACACACACACACACACACACACACACACACACACACACACACAGTATTAATATTCATCTCCGTTGTTACTACAAAGCTCATGAATAATTGGTTCCATACAAAAGTCTTTGCAGAAGAGATGAGAGGCCTTTCTCACTTCCTTCTCCCTCTCTCCTCTCCATGAATGGAATATTTTCTCCTCCATCAGCATCCCTGCTCGCTGTCACCATGGGAAACCACGGAGGCGTTGCCTAGCAACAGCAGCAGGGACCGCCAGCTGCATCGGCTGTGTGTTTCTGAGCTGCTAAATGACAGAGCAGGAGGTTATAGTGGTGGCCATTTTATCCACACCCCTCACCTTCACACACACACACACACACACATACACGCTGCGGTGTCCTCTGATTGACTCCAGAGGCAGCAGACTGTAGAGAGACTCACTAAACGCCAGACGGCCGTCGCTAATGGGCTTTTCCTGCCGCCTGTGTGTGTGTGTGTGTGTGTGTGTGTGTGTGTGTGTGTGTGTGTGTGTGTGTGTGTGTGTGTGTGTGTGTGTGTGTGTGTGAAGATGATATTCCCACCAAACAAAAATAAATCTCTCACCGCCACATTTAGCAGCTCACACACACTCAGCGGTTTCCTTTGTTCTGGATGTCGACGCCACAGACGCCGGCGCTGAAACAATCAGTCCGTTCATTGATTAATCAATCAACAGAACTGCCACGATTAGTCAACATGAGTCTAACTGGAGTCAAATTATTGATCGATTATCAGTTTATCCAACGTGACGAGTTTCTGTGTTTCTGTTTTATGTCATTATAAACTGAATATTGTTGAGTTTTGGACTGTTGATCGGCCAGATTTTTGGACGACAAACTTCTTAACTTTATTGTCCTTGTTGTTCATCTTCTCTTATTTCAGGGATGACAGGTATCGCCAAGGCGCTCCCGGCGTTTCCAGGGCAACCCGTCCAGCTGGCAGAAGTCACCTGCAGTCCTCGGCCAATCACGGACAAGCTGCGGCAAGGAGAGCCAATGAGGTGCTGAAGGAGATGGGACGGCTGAGGACTGAGATAGAGATGCTGCTGACGGTCAGTTAGTAGAAAATTCGAATCAGGTTTATTGCCAAGAGAAAGAGATAAATACCACAAACACAAAAGATTGGTGATATAAATACATAAATAAAAATGTACAGTTAAAATGTGAATATCCCAAATATCGTATAAATATATTCTAAGTTAAAAGAGCTGCGGAATTGTACAAGATAGTGATCGGGATTGTGCAAAAGTTCACAATATAACAGAATAAAACAATATAAAACTGAGTAGAATACAGTAGAGACAGTAGAGCACTACTGAACATCTTTAGCACTTTGACACTTTAAAGAATATATTTAAAAAGTGAACGTGTTGTGCTCCAGACCGCAGCAGGAGGAGAATCCTCGTGGTTCAGCCGCCGCCTCAAACATGCGTCGAAGTGTCTCAAGCTGCAGTTCCTCTAACGGCCACCAGAGGCCACAAACACATCTTTCATTTGTATTGAACATTTCATACATATGTAAACTCAATGTGCAACAAAAAACAACAGAAAACAAACAGATTATATACAAAATACCACACACGAATAAAATAACCTTTCAGCCACCCACACACACGCTAGGTCTATCTCAATGGATAACTTATTTTCTACTGTTTCTACTGTAAAGGGTTTATGTGATG
The DNA here is from genome assembly GCF_910596095.1 of Thunnus maccoyii. Classification (NCBI taxonomy): domain Eukaryota; kingdom Metazoa; phylum Chordata; class Actinopteri; order Scombriformes; family Scombridae; genus Thunnus; species Thunnus maccoyii. The sequence goes on along the minus strand of NC_056548.1, from coordinate 781,224 downwards.
TGAACTTTAAGTCTCTGTGGACCTCTGACACATCCAGCGGAGCTCCTGCCTTCAGAAACTATCAGGTTTTTTGTTTGTTGATCTAAAGTCTGTTTACTTTCTGTCATCCAACAGCCAGAAGACCCTCTGAACACCAGACCTGCACCAGACCCCCAGCAGACCCAACAAAACCACCACCAGTCCCAACAAAACCAGTCCCAGACCCAGAAAAACCACCACCAGACCCAACAAAACCACCACCAGACCCAGCAAAACCAGTCCCAGACCCAGAAAAACCACCACCAGACCCAACAAAACCAGTCCCAGACCCAACAAAACCACCACCAGACCCAGCAAAACCAGTCCCAGACCCAGCAAAACCAGTCCCAGACCCAACAAAACCTCCACTGGACACAGCAAAACCAGTCCCAGACCCAACAAAACCAGTCTCAGACCCAACAAAACCACCACCAGACCCAACAAAACCAGTCCCAGACCCAACAAAACCAGTCCCAGACCCAACAAAACCTCCACTGGACCCAACAAAACCAGTCTCAGACCCAACAAAACCACCACCAGACCCAACAAAACCACCCCCAGACCCAACAAAACCAGTCCCAGTCCCAACAAAACCATCACCGGACCCAGACACACCAGTCCCAGACCCAACGAAACCACCACCGGACCCAACGAAACCAGTCCCAATCCCAAGAAAACCAGTCCCTGACCCAGCAGTTCCAGTCCGATCTGGTCCGGAGGAGGCCTGTGGTTCCGTCCACGTTGGAAGAGGCTGGTCTGGTTCTCCGTCAGGTTCAGAGACAGAAGAAGGTTCTAGAGGAGAACCTGGACTCTCTGCTGAGAGCCAAAACCGGAGAAGTCCTGCACTGCCAGCTGGAGGCGCTGGCTGCTAACAGGTAGCTAATGCTAACTTTATGTTTGCTAACGAATAGCTAACATGAACTTAATGTCGTCTCAAATTTTCTTCTTACATTTCACTTTATTACTGTATGTCTGCTAACAGGAAGGTCCATCTAATGCTAACTAGATGTCTACTGACACCTGGATCCTGCATTATTAAAAAAAACAGAAATACTTTGAACCTCTTCCAATTACATTCCTACCTGTGTTTTCAAAGGTTTTGGAAAAAATTGTAGCACAGCAGTTAATGAAGCACCTGGACTCAAACAATTATCTCCATCCATTACAGTTCGGCTTCTACAGAGACTGCTAATTGCTTTTTTATAGAGCAGCTTAAATCCTCATTTGATATAACGAGTTTTTTCTGGATCTTAAAAAGTCATTTGACTCACTGAACCATGATATTCTGATTTATTAACTTTCCAAATTTAATTTGCTGATAAAACTCTAAAATGGTTCAAATCCTGCGTTTCTAACCATGAACAGTTTGCCATTAATAATGAGAGATCATCATTTTTAGAGTAAAACAGGAATCCCGCAGGGTTCTGTCCTCGGCCCGCTTCTCTTCAGTTTATTTATTTATCAGGTTTCCAGATGAATGCGGCTGATATGGTCGTATATGACTCCCTCCAGGAGTTCACTGAGTGTTTTTGTGATTATTGCTGTAAATCAGCTTTTCTCAGAAATTGCTTTACAATTTGTGATGTTTTATTTGCAATTTATTTAAATTGCAAGCGTATAACTGGTGCTGTATTATATGTATTGTTGAGTCTTGTGCAGTTTAATATGTTTCTTACTGTTGAGTTTTAAGTATTTAAGCTCATCCAGAGTCGCATATTGTAAACTAGTTCAGGCTATAGATGCTGTGGTATGTGCTATAAGTTCATGCTACATGCTTACAAATAAATATTATCCCTGTACAAATAAATATTAAACATTATTCCAAGCTAATGCTAACTATGTGTACTAATACCTAGCTAAAAGCTAAAGTCTCTGTTAAATGTTATTTTTAATATCGCTGACAGGTAGCAAGTTTTATAACGCAAATATAAATTCAGTTTATTTGTATTTTTGTTAATAGAATTAATATAAATCAACTGTATTGATGTTTTGACTGTTATTCTAGACAGTGTGATTATTGATTATTGAAGCACATCAGCAGAAACTGATCAGTGTTTTACAGTTTATCAGTTTACTACAGAATCAGTGCAGAGCTGCAGACAAACACATCACCTGTCAGTGTGTGTGTGTGTGTGTGTGTGTGTGTGTGTGTGTGTGTGTATGTTGATTGACAGCTGGCCTCAGAGCATCCTGTGGGCGGTGACGAGGTGAAGCTGAACCAAAAAAAAAATCACTTTGATTGATGACTGTCAGACTGAAGGGGACTCTCTGTCTCCCTGCTCCTGTCAGATCAATCAATTCTGTTTTTTATTCTCCTTCCATAATAAATCAATCTGAAAGTCAGTTCCATCGAAAAAAAAAATGAAAATAAAACCTGCAGAATCTGCTGAACGTCACACAGAAAACACCACAGAAGAAGAAGACGGTGTGACGCTGTTGATTAAAATGCGACGTGTTTCTGTCCTCTGCAGAGTCTGGACCGAGGAGGTTCGGATCAAGAAGACGGTGGACGCCTGGATCAACACTTTAAGCAAAGACATCCAGGTGAGCTCACATCATCTGGAACATCTGGAACATCTGGAACATCTGGATGAAACTTCAGACGCTGTATAAACTGTATAAAGTAAGATAAGAATGAGCTTGTTGTGCTACATATCACAGCCTCTGGACTCTTTATTGTTATTTGAGAATTTATAATTTAGCACAAAGTCCAGAGGTTTGGATATGTAGCACAACTTTGTACATCTTCGCCTTCATCACCTTCATCATCTCTTCTTCTGTGGTCTTCAGGCTGAGATGTCCTCAGAGGACGCTGCGTCCAAACACACATCCAGCAGAGACGCCGCAGTGATGTCACAGCAGAGGGCCGCTGATAGCAAAGGCTCCGCCCACGCAGGCAGGAGGAGGAGGCCAGTGAGCGCGCTCAGAGGGACAGGAAGTAAGACGGCGGCGGGGAGAGAAAGCAGAGGACAGACAGCTGGACAGAAACAGGTCAGACTGGATTCTACTGTTGATTCGATCGATGCGATTGATGACAGACGATGACTCATGTCTGCGTCCTGACGCAGGGGGCGGAGCCCGACGGAGACGGCGAGCAGGCGGAGGTGGACGGAGAGTCGTACCTGACTCGTCTGTACGGCAGAGCGCCGTATGACGGCCTGAGACGAACCCTGAAGAAGAGTCCGTACCTGCGCTTCAGCTCGCCGGTGTCGCCGCTCGGCAGGAAGTCCCGCCCCCGACTGGTGGAGAGCGTCAGAGGTCAGAAAAAGTTTTTTAAAATTAAATTTAAACACTAAACAATCAGAGAATTCCCTCCAACGCACCTGTCTCTCTCTCTCTCTCTCTCTCTCTCGCTCTGCCTCAGGTGTGAAGGTGAAGTCCTGTAAGACTCAGACCAGTCTGGCTCCTCCCGTCTCTTCGTCACCTGGACGACCTCAGTCTCGCTACATCTTTAGCTCCTCCCACCTGACCTCAGGTGACCCCTCTGACCTCGCAGTGACCCCGGCAAACGCTCACTCTGTTCCCATGGCGATCCCACTGGGTCAGTGCACTAATTAACATCCCTTAACATCATTGAATGAACAAATAAAACAAACAAAACAACAAACAAAACAACAAAACAATAAGAGTCTGAACATGAAGTCTTTTATTTAAACTCATTTAATATTATCTTTAAAGTAAAATATTTAGTCTGAACGTTTCTGTTTCTGAGATTAAATACAAAATATAAGTAAATAAATAGAATTGTAAGATAGTAAATGATGTGAAAATGCAAATAAATATAATCTATAAAAAAAAGTCACTTAGTTAAAAAACATAAAAACGATTTTAAAAAAATAGAAAGTAAAACAGTAAACAGTAGAAGTGACCTGTGTCGCCCCCCCCCCCCCCCCCCCAGGTCGTCCCAGGATGGACTCTTCCTCCTGGCGTCCTCCCACTCAGCGTCAACAGGAAGTGACCTCACCCCCCGAAGCTCCTCCCACCGCCGCCGGCGTGGCGGCTGCGGACAGTGAAACACCTGAGCCGCACCCACAGGTGAGTTCATCACAGCCGCAACGTTCCTCCTGATGAGTCATCTCCTCTCAGAGCTGTCATACGGAGGTTACCGTGGAAACCAGCTTCACGTCAACAGTTTCAGCTGTTTTTTTCCTGGAAGATCCGTGTTGTTATTAAATACGAACATAAACAGAATCTTGTCACACTGATCGACTCTAAAGCTGAAAATCAGGAAAACGTTAAAGGACGAGTTCACAATGTTCACAATGTTCACAATGTTCACAATGTTTAAAATGTTCACAATGTTCACAATGTTTAAAATGTTTAAAATGTTTAAAATGTTTAAAACGTCACTTCCAACGGCGAAAACTCAGATTGGTCCTCATAAAGATAAATGTACAAGAACCACAAACACTCACTCACACACACACACACACACACGCACACAGACACACACACACACACACACACACACACACACACACACACACACACACACACTCACACACACACACACACACACTCACTCACACACACTCACACACACTCACACACACACACACCACACACACACACACACACTCACACACACTCACACACACTCACACACATATTCAACTCCTGTGTCTGGTTGCTAAGCAACAGCGGCACCATCAGGTAGATCAGGTTCATATTTCCAAACTGCAGAAACAAACAGAGGAAATGATGAAGATGTGTAAATGCTGCTGCGTGCTGACGATCAGCTGTTAGCTTATTGATCAGGAGGTCAGAGGTCATGTGACCTCAGCAGGTCAGAGGTCACTGACAGGTGTTCTTGTGTTGACAGGAGGAAGAGCAGCTGGATGCAGATGAAGCTCCTCCTCCTCCTCCTCCTCCTCCATCACACACTGTGGACATCACAGAGAGGAAGAGTGAGGAAGAGGAGGATGAAGAGGACGTCTTCCCTGGAACTGACTTCCTGTCTGTCACTGAGGTTGTTCAGGTAACCTTCATCCTCCTCTTCCTCTTCCTTTCTTTCTGGCCTCCTCTTCCTCGCTTCCTCCTCCACTCCTCTCCCTCCTCCCCTTCCTTTCCTCTTCCTGTTCTCCTCCTCTTCCTCACTTCCTTATCCTCTTCTCCTTCATCCTCCTCTCCTCCTCCTCCTCTCATCCCTTTTCTCTTCCTCTCCTCTTCTTTCTATTCTCCTCCTCCTCCTCCTCTTCCTCTCCTGTGTGTCTGTGTGTTTCAGTGTGTGTAATCAGCTCCCCCTGCTGGACACAAACACAAACAGCTGATGATTTTTATTTCTGAACCTTTTAATAACAATAACTGAGTTTTATCAGAATTATCTGCTGAATAAAACAAAATGAATCATTTTCTGGGAAAGTAAACAGTGTTTTAATAAATAAAACACATAAATGTTTGAACTGAAGTTTTACTAACGTTACAAACACATTCTGCTGTCGTCTTCTTCTTCTGGTGTCTCTCTGCTCGTCTTTTCTTTGATCCCAAATAGACATTTTATCAGAAGGAGCTCGAGTCATCGCCGTCAGTGTCTTTGAATATACCGACTTATCATCAGTTTATTAAGTTATTAAGACAAGTAGAGTCAATATTAGATCAATAATAAAGGAATTAAATCTAAAATCAGATGAATAATGAAGCTTAAAGGACCAATATGTCACTTTTCCACCTTAAAAACAACCAGACCTGTTTAAATATTGTTCAGTTGTTTCATTAAATTAACTCAAATGTTTCCAACAAGGTTCAAACCCAAAGAAATCTGTAGTTTTAATCAAGATAACGATGTTTCATCTGGTGGCCTGTCAGCGTCGTTATTGACTTTTTATCCAGTTTTAAGACGCATTTTACAATAAACTTTTTGTTTTTAACTGTATCTTTGAACCAGATGAAGGATTTTAGTCATCAGACGTCTGAATCTGAACGTCAGCAGCAGCTCAGCTAACGATTATTAACATGAAACGACTTTATTCAGTGTTTTTATTTGTTTTTATTTGTTTTAATCAGCGGGTCTGTTTGTTCTGGGAGGAGGAAACCTCAGCTCCCAGTAAAAACATCCTGAACGATGAATCCTAACTGGGAGAAACTGGTTGTTTAACAACGAAGACAACAACTCCCATGATCCCACGCTGCTCCATGACATCATCAAACTCTGTCTTGTGTTATTGTTTTACATAACGTGTGTTTAACTGTTAATAACTGATAATATCTAAAGATCTACCGTCTGATGGATATATACTGTTCTCTCCTCCTCTCCTCCTCTCCTCCCTCAGGAGGAGGTGAGCGTTGTGGGTGAGGAGGCTGTGGAGCTGGACGGGGGTCCGTCTCCTCCTCCGGTCCTGTACCAGGGTCCCGTCTTCCCTCCCCAGGCTCGCTCTGCCCTCCCTGCCCAGGAACAGGCCTCTGTGCTGGGATCCGACCCGCAGAGAGACACCCTGGAGAACCGGCTGGTGGAATGGTGAGTCTGAACCGGTCCCAACTGGTCTGAACCGGTCCCAACTGGTCTGAACCGGTCCCAACTGGTCCCAACTGGTCCCAACTGGTCCCAACTGGTCTGAACCGGTCTGAACTGGTCCCAACCGGTCTTAACTGGTCCCAACTGGTCTTAACTGGTCCCAACTGGTCTGAACTGGTCCCAACTGGTCCGAACCGGGCTGGACCGGTCTGAACCGGTCTGAACTGGTCCCAACTGGTCTGAACTGGTCCCAACTGGTCTGAACCGGTCTGAACTGGTCCCAACCGGTCTTAACTGGTCCCAACTGGTCTGAACTGGTCCCAACTGGTCCGAACCGGTCTGGACCGGTCTGAACCGGTCTGAACTGGTCCCAACTGGTCTGAACTGGTCCCAACTGGTTTTAACTGGTCCCAACCGGTCTTAACTGGTCCCAACTGGTCTGAACTGGTCTGAACTGGTCTGAACTGGTTCCCGGTGGTGCTAACAGCCAGTACTAACTTGGTTGTGTTGGGTTCTGTTCAGGGTGGAGCAGCAGCTGATGTCTAGGATGATCTCAGAGATGTACCGCCCACCTCCGGCTGACCCCGCCCAGAACGACTCCACTGACCAATCAGAGCTCGAGGAGCAGAGCTTCACCTCAGATATCGGTAAGTCAATCAAGTTTCTACCGACATAAATCTGTAAAATCAGCTGACAGAAACAGTTTCATCTGTAGAGCTGCAGCCAGGTGTAAAAGGGGCTTTTGGGGGATTTTTTGGACTATATTTTATATAATTTCACTTTACTCCTGTTAGTTTAAATAATTTCTATTTATAAAAAAGTAAAAATCTGTATTAACCTGCAACAGCAGATGCAAACCAGCAACACGTGCTCCTGCTCTCAGCTGCAGGCTCACCAACAGTCTGATCTTGGACCTGCAGGCGGGTCTAACGGGGGTCAAAGGCTTAACGGAGGCTCTCTGGTGTTTCTGTGTTGCAGTGGAGGCAGCAGGAGCTGGAGGTCTGCAGCTGTTTGTGGACTCCAGCGTGCCGGTGGACTCGGCGCTGATCAGGCAGCTGGTTAACGAGGTTCTGACAGAGACCGTCGCACTGATGCTGGGACAACGGGACGCACCGGGACCAGATCCAGGACCGGACCCACCAAAACCAGGACCAGCAGCACATGAGGAGGTACGGAGCTGCTGCAGAGAGCTTCACCAGTCACCTGATCTGTGCTAGTTTTGTTGTGCATCGTTAGTTTGAATATCTTCTAAACATTTTCGTGCTCCAGCTGTGACTGTTGTGAACAGTTACCATGGTTACACAAAGCGCCCACTACCCTTAAAAAGTCTTAAAAGGGCTTAAAGTAGATTTTTAAAATCTTAAAGCCATGAAATGTCTTTAAAAGTCATAATTTTAAATTATATGTGAGGAATCATATTGTTGAGTATTTGATATTATTTTACACGTTGCTTTAACTTTTTATAAATGTCTGTTGTCCAAATCGTGAACTTCGAGCAAATTGTTGTAAATTAATTATATAAGACTTCATGTTTGACATATGAAGGATTTTACTTCATGTAATATAAAACAGTTCACTGAATGAAATAGTTAATTATATTTTGATAATATATTACATATTAACATATTAATATTAATATTAATATTAATATCAATATCATGACTGAATAGAAACATTTCGTCCAGCAGTAATTTACATTTGCTTTGCTGCAGAAAAAGATCTTAAAAAGCTTTAAATAGGATTACAGAGTGTGCAGTTACCATGGTTACAGTTTAGTGTTGTGTCCAGTTACCATGGTTACAGTTTAGTGTTGTGTCCAGTTACCATGGTGACAGATGAGTGTTTTCCATATCCATGAGAGGAGAATCTCAAATGTGGGAAAACGTCTCGATGATGCTACGTTAGCTTAGCTTTTTATATAAGTGTGTGTGTGTGTGTGCGCGCGTTTGCATGTGTGTGTGTGTGTGCGTGTGTGTGTGTGTGTGTGTGTGTGTGTGTGTGTGTGTGTGTGTGTGTGTGTGCGCGCGTTTGCATGTGTGTGTGTGTGTGTGTGTGTGCGTGTGTGTGTGTGCGTGTGTGTGTGTGTGTGTGTGTGTGTGCGCGCGTTTGCATGTGTGTGTGTGTGTGTGTGTGTGTGTGTGTGTGTGTGTGTGTGTGCGCGCGTTTGCATGTGTGTGCGTGTGTGTGTGTGTGCGTGTGTGTGTGTGTGTGTGTGCGTGTGTGTGCGTGTGTGTGCGTGTGTGTGTGTGTGTGCGCGTTTGCGTGTGTGTGTGTGTGTGTGTGCTGTGAGAGTCAGATGTTACTGAATGATGAAGCTTCTTATTAACAGCAGAGCAACAAACAGCCGAATCAACTTCTGAACAAGAGATTTTATTGGCTGCTGGAGGAAACTGTTTGACCAATCAGGAGCTAGAGTTTGATTCCACAGATGCTGCAGCTCCTTCAATAAGACTTTAAAACAGTCAAAAGTTCTTTATCATTTAGTTTTTATTTGTTGACTAAGAATATCACCTTCTTTCGTTGTGAGAGCTCAGTGAATATTTCGTTGATGAGATGAAATCTGGACTGGATATAAAACCTGGATCCTGCTGCTGGTTCTGTTCCAGGAGAAACTGGTTCCTCTGGTTCCTACTCCAGTACCGACACCTCCATCCAGCCTGGCTCCTCCCAGCAGAGAGACCTCGCCCCTGACCACGCCCCCTCCATCCGAGCCAACCAGCCTGCTGAACGAAGAGTCTCCTCAGCCAATCACAGCCCCAGGTTAGACTGTAGCATTAGCATTAGCATTAGCATTAGCATTAGCATTAGCATTAGCATTAGCAGCTGACCGTAGCTGATTGTTTTCTCTCTCTCTGACTGTGACTCAGAGCTTGTAGCCACGCCCACCCCCAGCCCAGAGACCGCCCCCTCTGGAGGAAGCCCCCCCGCCGTTCATCATGCCCCGCCCCCTCTGACCTGGGGAGATGCTGAGCTGCCATTGGACGAGGAGAGACCAGAGGAACAGCTGGATACACACACACAACCGCTGTATGTACATTATTTTCTATTGAACATATGAATGAATAAAGACATAGAACATAAAAACTGTCTCATAGCAACAACAGTCGGAGGTTTCAGTCCTTCCAACGGACGGCGCCTGAACGTCTCCGCTAGTGCTCATGATTATTATGGAGAATCTACAGCCTTCTCTTCAGTTTTCTCCAGTCTTAAAGCACCAGTTGCACCAGTTTCTCCAACATAAGTGACCCAGTTTAAGAATCATCATATTGGCAGCAGTGGAGTTATTGATAAACCTGCTGTGTTACTGAAGCTAATAACTGATATCTGATTATTGTGAATCTCTCCTCCTGCAGGGTGATGTCAGTAGCGCAGGAGGAGCCTCCCCTCTCCACTCCTCCTCTTCCTCCTCGCTCCCCGTCTCCTCCTCCTCCTCCCGCTCCTGATCCCAGACCGGCCTCCAGCTCCTCAGAGTCCAGCAGCTCCAGTGAAACCAGCAGCTCCAGCAGCAGCAGCAGCAGCAGCAGCAGCGTGGTGACGGCCGGGACCGATGCAGCGCTGAAACACATCTCAGAGGGAGAACTGCTCATCAGTGTCAACCAGCTGGCAGCCATGACAGGTATCTTCATCCTCCTCCTCCTCCTCCTCATCACTACATCACACCTTCATCCCTCTGCTCTGAGAAGTTTAGTTTAGAAGTTTAGAAGTGACTGTCTGTCTGTCTGTCTGTCTGTCTCTCTGACTGTCTGTCTGACTGTCTCTCTGACTGTCTGTCTGACTGTCTGTCTGACTGTCTGACTCTCTGACTGTCTGACTGACTGACTGACTGTCTCTCTGACTGTCTGACTGACTGACTGACTGTCTCTCTGACTGTCTGACTGTCTCTCTGACTGTCTGTCTGTCTCTCTGACTGTCTGTCTCTCTGTCTGTCTGTCTCTCAGAGGAGGAGGCTGTCTGCAGTTTCTCCAGCTCTCTGCAGGAGCTTCAGGAAATGGTGAGAAACACTTTTAATCATTTTCAGCTTTTTGTTGAAAGCCACAGTGAGTGTAGTTGTAGTATTTGTACTAGTACAGTCACAGTACTTCCTGTCTGTCCATTTTGTCACTTCCTGTCCCTCCTCCAGGACTTTGACCCCCCCAGTGAAGGTCAGGTCAGAGGTCACGACCTCCTGTTGACCCTGCTGACCAAGATGGAGCAGGGAGTCACAAACACACACCGAGAAGAGAGACCACAGCCTGAGGTACACACACACACACACACACACACACACACACACACACACAGACCTGACCCTGACCTCTGACCTCTGACCTCTGACCTCTGACCTGCTGTGTCCTCAGGGCTCCTGGGGGAGGGAGGAGGAGGAGGAGGTGAGTGTGGGGGAGGTGAGGGATGATCAGACTACAAAACCCAGGAGGCCAACTGTAAATGCTACGGCAGCCCGGTGGGGTCAAACCTCCTCACCCGGACAGATCAGTCAGAGCGCAGGTACGTCTGCCTTCAGTCACAGCTGAGGGCAAAACACACACGTTCACATATGTCTGTTGTTTTTGTTTGTTTGCTCTGATGGTTTCTATAAACAACAAACATTTATTAAAGCTGCTGATCATTTCTGTCAGAACTGAACTTATTCTACTGAGACCAAATGTTATAAATTATATATAATAAATATGCTGCAGTTTGTCTGTTAAAGTTCAGCTGAACGAGCTGATGTTGATGTTTGTGACGCATCTGGAAAACAACAGAAATGTTTTCTGCTGCTGAACTTTCTGTTTGAAGAGAAAACAAATAAACAAATAAAATCAAATATTACTTAAAGTGACTTCAATGGAATTCTTAAATAAAATATCCATTAAAGTCTCTTTTTTATGATACTGATGTATTTTTATGTATTTAATCAGGTAAATGTCTTTTTCAAGAGAGCAGCATAAACACTGACAGATGTTTGTCAGTAGTAAACAGCAGCCAGATGTTTGTCTGTAGTAAACAGCAGCCAGATGTTTGTCGGTAGTAAACAGCAGCCAGATGTTTGTAGTAAACAGCAGCCAGATGTTTGTCGGTAGTAAACAGCAGCCAGATGTTTGTCGGTAGTAAACAGCAGCCGGATGTTTGTCAGTAGTAAACAACAGCCAGATGTTTGTCGGTAGTAAACAGCAGCCAGATGTTTGTAGTAAACAGCAGCCAGATGTTTGTCGGTAGTAAACAGCAGCCAGATGTTTGTCGGTAGTAAACAGCAGCCAGATGTTTGTCGGTAGTAAACAGCAGCCAGATGTTTGTCAGTAGTAAACAGCAGCCAGATGTTTGTCGGTAGTAAACAACAGCCAGATGTTTGTCGGTAGTAAACAGCAGCCAGATGTTTGTCAGTAGTAAACAGCAGCCAGATGTTTGTCTGTAGTAAACAACAGCCAGATGTTTGTCGGTAGTAAACAGCAGCCAGATGTTTG
>NC_056548.1:746814-761814 GCF_910596095.1 Thunnus maccoyii | reverse complement strand
AATAAAATAGATTTTATAAACATAACAATGAAGCTTTAATAATTATAACACTGGTAATATTGAGGGAGTTATCAGTCATCAATACTCCATCTGATCAATCGGCACAATGATAAAAAATAAATTCTGATTTTACTGATGTGATCGAGCTTTTATTCAGTTATTGATTGTTTGACTGATCAATAACAGCTGATCAAAGTCAAATCTGTAACAGAGACTCTTTCTCTGGTTGTCATGGAAACACATCACAGGTGACCCGACGTCTCTGCTGCCGTGTGTTTAGATCACGACCAATCAGAGAGGGCGTGTGTGTGTGTGTGTGTGTGTGTGTGTGCGTGTGTGTGTGTGTGTGTGTGTGTGTGTGTGTGTGTGTGTGTGTGTGCGCGTGCGTGTGTGTGTGCGTGTGTGTGCGTGTGTGTGTGTGTGTGTGTAAAGTTGAAGGTCTGTCAGTTTCATCTTTGTCTCTTTAATTAGAACGAGCTCGGTAACCGTGACAACCAGCCAGCAGAGGGGATGTATTGTTAGTGTGTTGCCATGGAGACGGGGAGAGTGAGGAGAGCAACAGGAGAGAAATATTAGAGTTTAAATTCAAAGATTGTGAATCTGTTCCGTCAGATACGGTAGCGGGTCACTTCAGGCGATGACGCGGCACCGCTGGCCTTCTTCTGGCCCGGACACATGGATGTAAAATAACAAATATGACCCAAATATCCCAAAACACATGTGGGCCACCCAGTCGACGATAGTTAATGTGGGTGTAAACCACAAGTGACCCACGTATGGTGGCCTGGTGATCTGAAAACATACCGAGGCCAGTTCTGACAAAGATACGGCGCAGTCAGCACTGACTTGACATATGATGTGGCAAATATGGCAAATTTGGCCCACTTTTGGCAGTTGTATGGCACAGTCAGCACCAGCTGTCATAGTGCGAGCCTAATGTGGCACCTTTGAAATAGTAAATATGGCCCAAATATTGATGAACATTATCGGTAAAGATGTGGCACGATTGGTTCTGTGAGCCTGAAACGGCCCACGTATGATGCAGCCGATGTGGCCCGTTTATCTCAAACATATCTGGGCCAGTTCTGGCAAATATATACGACACAGCCCAGATATCCCAGATAGCCCAGATATCCCAGATAGCCCAGATAGCCCAGATAGCCCAGATAGCCCAGATAGCCCAGATATCCCAGATAGCCCATATCCGGCCCACGCCCGACACTTCCATGTGGCCCACATACGGCGTGGAGTGATGGCGCTCGGTCCGCTCCTGTTTGACAGATCCGGGCCACAAGCTAACCATAGCAACGCCACATGTAAACCAAAAACTAAACAAATAAACCACATCTGGACCACATCTGGACCACATCTGGACCACAGTTCATGGCCCGGTTTGCTTGTGGCCTGGATCTGGCAAACAGGAGCGGACCGGTACGTGGGCCTGGTATATGGGCCACAGCAGTTTTGCTAGCTGGGTCTCCTTAAACTCTCTTGAAACTCTGATCCGACAACAGCGTTTAAAATGTTTTAGACATTTAAAGATGATGACATCACACACCAGATGATGACATCAGCAGCGACTAACGAAGAATCAGCTCTGAGTGTTTCAGAGGCTTTAAAGTTACAATCCGTCATGTTTTCATTCAATTAAACCACATTTTTTAATCCTGTTCATGGTTGACATTTCTTCTGCCGTCTCTCCGTACAGTAGGTTTTATTCTTCGTGGGGGAGTCCGCCGTTCCCGCCGTTCCCGCCGTTCCCGCCGTTCCCGCCTTCTTAAGCAGGAGGGATTGACAGGAAATGATGCAGCATGTAGATCCTCACTGATGTGATGTGACTGGTATCAGTGTTCAGTCTCTTCACAGCGGAGAACAATAAGTGGTTTTTAATGAAGTAAACTGGTGAGTTGTGTCTGTTTCTCAGCAGAGCAGCAGCAGGGAGGAACCAGGAGGATGGATGTTCGTCTGCCCTCCATCAGACCGGAGGAAGAGGAGGAGGAAGAGGAGGTGATGGAGGAGGTGATGGAGGAGGTGATCAGTGTAGCAGCAGATTCAGACTCCTCCACTAACGATGTTTTCTAGACAGAAAGAGACATTTTAAATTATTTTAACTGTTAAACTTTAAACCAGACTCAGTTTTACTGCTGATGATGATTTCAGAGTGACGTTTTATCTCCTTCCTTCCTGTGAACTTTGACCTCCGTGTGTCTCCAGACAAACTCTTATCTGAGCTTTAACACGTCATAAATGATGTTTTCAGTAAAAACCAACTTTTTTTTTTAAATTTTTAACAACAATCTGTATGAATTTAACAGTGAAGCTCTTTCTGGAAATAAATAAATGATTTTTATACATTTCAGTTGTTTTCTGTCTGTTATGACTCATTTAAATGAGTAAATATGAGTTTTACTGTTTGTATCACAGGTGGGATCAGATTCAGAATCATTTCACAATTCAAAACCAATAATATCAATGAATAAACAGAACAGATACTAATAAACTCTTTACTCCCATTGAGTAGAGAATAGTAGAGGACCCAGACTAGAGCTCTGTGGGACACCTTTCCTGATCTTTACTCACCTTTCAGAGCTCTGGATTTGGAAATTTACAATTACAATTCCATTTAGCAGACGCTAAACATACATCTGAGGACGGATACGACACAAGCAGGGATCTAGTCAGGACAGAAAACCACAGCAGAGTTCTTCCATCCACCTGTCTTTAAAACCTGAATATAAACATTGGAAATTGGAAAGAAAAAAAGTTGAATCGTCTCAACAGAATGTTGGAAAAATGACTTAAGAAGAGAGTGATGAAAGTCCAGCACAGATTTAAGCAACTCTGTTTGGTTTCTAAGTTAAAATGTGTTGAAATGAAACCCTGTTATATAGTGAACAGTAGAGGACCCAGACTGGAGCCCTGTGGGACACCTTTACTAACCTTTACTAACCTTTACTAACCTTTACTAACCTTTACAGACCTTCAGAGCTCTTCATTTGGAAAAATCACAGCAGAGTTCTTCCTGACAGATAAAGTTTGTTTCCATTCACTTATTTTTATGCTCATTTTTAAATTTGCACATAAAGAAAGGTGAAAAAACAGTGTTTCCTGTCTGAGGTGTAACAGACTGAGTGAGACTTAAACGTCACTGAAGAGCTGAAAACATCAGATCTGTGTGGAGCGATGATGATGAGGAGACTGTAACCTTCCTCACATCAACATATGAAACTAACAGAAACGTCATATTTCCATCATGTTCTCCATCGTTTGAGCTTCGACTGTTTCAATGACATCATCTGGTTGTTTCTCTTCTTCTGCGACGGATGGAAACAATATTCAATACTTTTTTTTTTCTTTTGATCATTTTCTGGAAATTCAGTTAAACATGAGAGCCTTAACCATCAAAAACACTCTGCAGGAATGACCCACCAGCTGAGTCAGCACACACACACACACACACACACACACACACACACACACACACACACACACATAGATAACAACACAGAGCTGATATCAGCACACACGCTGAAAAAAAAGCTGTTCAGTGAAGCAGAAATACACACACACACACACACACACACACAGATCCAGGCAGTGTGGTGTAGATAAGAGGACGATAAGCAGGAAATGGGATTAGTGAAGCAGCAGGAGAGACAGTGAGACTGACACTGAACAGAACACACACACATGTGTGCAGAGCCTCCGGGCCTGAGCCTCTCACACACAAACACACTCTGGATATTAGCAGACTCACTAAAATGCCTCCATGTGAACAAACACACGTCTGATTTGAAGCAGAAAACCCCCGTTCACTCCTCCGTCACTGGTTCTCACTTTATTTATTAAAGGATCATTCTAATGATAGTACTTTTACTAGACTACTGCACTTAAGTACAGTTTTGAGGTACTTGTACTTTAAGTGAGTATTTCCATGTGATGCTACTTTACATTTCCACTCCGCTACATTTATTTCACAGCTTTATTTTAAATGTAAAATATGATCAGTTCAAGGTCTCCTGACATCTTACTATTATTGCCAGAATATGGTTAAAATACACTGCGATCGCCTCGGATGTTCTTCACTCAACAGTCTGTATGTTGGAGTTTTGTTGGACTCAATCAGTTTAAACTCTGCAAACAAAAGCAGGTTGTTCAGAGTTTCAGACGGTTGACTGGAAATCACTTCACACACATTCATACTTATAAAATTCCTTAATTTTTCCCTGATGAAATGATGTATTTATTTCTGGACTGGATTACTTCATCCTAAGTGTTATCTGCTGCTCTGCTCCCCCCCCCCCCCCCACAGATGTCTGAGCTCCTCAGCCGATCTCTGAGGCTGAGCCCAGACACCCTCTGGAGGAAAACTCATTTCAGCTGTTTGTGTCTGTGATCTCATTCTTTCACCATCGCTGAGGGTTTTGGGACGTAGACCGACTGGTGAACTGAGAGCTCTGGTTCTGGTTCTGGCTCAGCTCTTTCTTCACCACAGCAGTCCGGTACAACTCCTGCATCACTGCTGATGTTACACGGATCCACCGGTCAACCTCACGCTGCATCTCACCCCCTCACTGTGAACGAGACCTCGACGTACCTGAACTCCTTCACCCGGGGAAGCAACTCGCTCCCGACCCGGAGGGAGCAGTCCACCTTTTTCCGGCAGAGCAGGAGGTGCTGACTCTTCATATTCAGCTGCAAACCGTCCCGGTACCTGCTGGAGGTCCCGGCGTGTTGAAGCCAACAGAACCACATCGTCTGCAAAACGCAGAGAAGCAATCCTGAGGTCCTCAAACCCCAAACCGGACACTCGGGAGGCTGAGTAGTAGTGAGCAAACCCTCCGGTCCCCTTTCTTTTTTGAAAACTGGAACCACCACCCCGGTCCGCCAGTCCGCAGGCTCTGTCCCCGGACCTCCGTGCGACACTGAAGAGGCGCGTCAGCCATGACAGGCCAGTAATGTCCAGAGCTTTCAGCATCTCAGGGTGAATCTCATCCATACCCGACTGAGGACGACCTCAGAGACGTCTGCCGGGGATGTGAGCGAGGAGGTTTCTCCTGACTCGTCCAGCTCTGTCTGTCTGTGTCCTCTGAAAACCACAAGAATCACAGTGATGACGGTAACGGTAACGGTTGGCGGTAATGATCCCGTCAGAATGTAAAATTACTGCATCAGTAGTCGACTCACTTCTCTAGTAAACAGTTTATATACTCAACAGTATCACTTGTTAAAAGAAGCTCCGCCTTGACAACATTAAAATGGTTCTTAAATGTCAATTAATCAGAGCACATTTTTAATAATATATAATATATAATCATATATATATATATAATAAATAATTAATACTTTTACTTTTGATCCTTCGAGTACTTTGCTGCTGATACTTGAAGATTCTGAACTTTTACTTGTAATGAAATATTTGTTATATTTCTACTTTTACTGAAGTAAAACGTTTGAATCAAACATCTGAAACCTTCAGTGATGATGATGATGATGATGATGCTGATGTGTTCAGTCAGCGCCGAGTATCGATCGGGCTGATCGATCAGCTCTCTGTGAAGCTCCGTGTGTCTCTCTGATGATCAATATTCTCAGACGGAGGATTAGACTCCAGACGATGACGATCAGCTGATCTCAGGCCTCAGGACTCGTTCTCACATCGAACACGTGACGATCTCCACACGCACACACGGCTCCTCTTCATCATCAGCTGCATGTCTCTTTATTATTTATCATCTCAGCATCTGTTGCCGTGGGTTACCGGGAGAAACCATTTCAACGTGAGACTCTCCCGGTCGAATCGTCAGGAAATATCTGGTTCTTTGATAAAGAGTCGAAGTTGGAAGACTGTGGACATGAAGACAAAACATATTTACACGTCAGACCTGGTTCCAGCACCACAGGTTGGTGCAGCGAGACCCTGATCTGGGTCTTGATCACATGACGGACTCTCCATTAAAGATCCATAAATATCCTCAGAAACACAAAGCTTTAAAGCAGAGTGAAGCTCTTTGTTCGACTCTCTGAGGGAATCAGATAAAAACAGGCTTCATTAATACTTTATTATCTTTATTGTCTCCTCTGTCCATCTGCAGATCTTCATATCTGTCCTCCTCCTCCTCCTCCTCCTCCTCCTCCTCTTCCTCCTCTTCCTCCTCCGTCTTCACATCACAGAACAAACTGAACAAACCTTCCTGAGAATCAGAAACAGCTTTATTGTCTTTTTATCTCCAGTTTTAAAACAGAAACTATAAGAAGATATAAACAAATGTGCTGAACAACAGATTTATGTTCAACAGTGAATTTATTCTCAATAAAATAAAACAACATTTAACATATTTACAGAAACACTGAATTCAAATAAGAACAATAATAAACTTTCTGTTTGGATCTGCAAAGACATTAAAGAATTAAAACAAGCAGCATAAAAGAAGAGTAAAGATGAATAATATGAAATAGAAATTTGCAATAAAAATCTGTAAAATATGTATATTTTTTAAAATAAAGTAAAATATATGATGAAAATGGAAACTGAGTTTAAAATGAAGACTTAAACTATTAGATCTGCGACTAACGATCGTCTGCGTCTGTTTATTGGCTCTTTGTGCTGAAACTTTAATACAGGAAACAAACGTTGATGCAGGAGAAACATCACGTCCACAACAAACCATCTGATCCATCACGACTCACATCTACGACTTCACATCTACGATCTCACATCTACGATCTCACATCTACGATCTCACATCTACGATCTCACATCTACGACCTCACATCTACGATCTCACATCTACGATCTCACATCTACGACCTCACATCTACGACCTCACATCTACGATCTCACATCTACGACTCACATCTACGATCTCACATCTACGATCTCACATCTACGACCTCACATCTACGATCTCACATCTACGATCTCACATCTACGACCTCACATCTACGATCTCACATCTACGGTCTCACATCTACGATCTCACATCTACGATCTCACATCTACGGTCTCACATCTACGATCTCACATCTACGATCTCACTACGACCTCACATCTATGACTCACATCTACGACCTCACATCTACGACCTCACATCTACGATCTCACATCTACGATCTCACATCTACGACCTCGCTCCAGTGAATTATCATATTTACACACAAAAAAACACCTGAATGAATAAAAACTGAGGATGAGTTGATGGTTAAACAGCTGCAGACTCCATCCATCCTCCATCCTCCATCCATCCTCCATCCTCCATCCTCCATCCTTCCTCCATCCTCCATCCTCCATCCTCCATCCTTCCTCCATCCTCCATCCTCCATCCTCCATCCTCCATCCTCCCTCCTCCCTCCATCCTCCCTCCCTCCTCCCTCCATCCTCCCTCCCTCCTCCATCCTCCATCCTCCTCCATCCTCCATCCTCCATCCTCCATCCTCCATCCTCCATCCTTCCTCCATCCTCCATCCTTCCTCCATCCTCCATCCTCCATCCTTCCTCCATCCTCCATCCTTCCTCCATCCTCCATCCTCCATCCTCCACCCTCCATCCTCCTCCATCCTCCATCCTCCATCCTCCATCCTCCACCCTCCATCCTCCTCCATCCTCCACCCTCCATCCTCCTCCATCCTCCATCCTCCATCCTCCATCCTCCATCCTTCCTCCATCCTCCATCCTCCTCCATCCTCCATCCTCCTTCCTCCATCCTCCATCCATCCTCCATCCTCCATCCTTCCTCCATCCTCCATCCTCCATCCTTCCTCCATCCTCCATCCTCCATCCTCCATCCTCCATCCTCCATCCTCCATCCTTCCTCCATCCTCCATCCTCCCTCCTCCCTCCATCCTCCCTCCATCCTCCATCCTCCTTCCTCCATCCTCCATCCATCCTCCATCCTCCATCCTTCCTCCATCCTCCATCCTCCCTCCTCCCTCCATCCTCCTCCCTCCATCCTCCATCCTCCATCCTCCCTCCTCCCTCCATCCTCCATCCTCCATCCTCCTCCCTCCATCCTCCTCCATCCTCCCTCCTCCATCCTCTATCCTCTATCCTCCATCCTCCTCCCTCCATCCTCCTCCCTCCATCCTCCATCCTCCATCCTCCCTCCTCCCTCCATCCTCCATCCTCCATCCTCCATCCTCCTCCCTCCATCCTCCTCC
Source organism: Thunnus maccoyii (assembly GCF_910596095.1). Lineage (NCBI taxonomy): Eukaryota > Metazoa > Chordata > Actinopteri > Scombriformes > Scombridae > Thunnus > Thunnus maccoyii. The sequence goes on along the minus strand of NC_056548.1, from coordinate 753,657 downwards.
ATCCTCCCTCCTCCATCCTCCATCCTCCATCCTTCCTCCATCCTCCATCCTTCCTCCATCCTCCATCCTCCATCCTCCACCCTCCATCCTCCTCCATCCTCCATCCTCCATCCTCCATCCTTCCTCCATCCTCCATCCTCCTCCATCCTCCATCCTCCTTCCTCCATCCTCCATCCATCCTCCATCCTCCATCCTTCCTCCATCCTCCATCCTCCATCCTTCCTCCATCCTCCATCCTCCATCCTCCATCCTCCATCCTCCATCCTTCCTCCATCCTCCATCCTCCCTCCTCCCTCCATCCTCCCTCCATCCTCCATCCTCCTTCCTCCATCCTCCATCCATCCTCCATCCTCCATCCTTCCTCCATCCTCCATCCTCCCTCCATCCTCCATCCTCCATCCTCCATCCTCCATCCTCCATCCTCCATCCATCCTCCATCCTCCATCCTTCCTCCATCCTCCATCCTCCCTCCTCCCTCCATCCTCCATCCTCCATCCTCCTCCCTCCCTCTTCCTCCATCCTCCCTCCTCCCTCCTCCATCCTCCTCCCTCCATCCTCAGACACTTGTTCAGATAAAGAAAAACAAACCGTTAACAGGAAACAGAGTCAGCAGATTCCTCTCAAACAGGTTAATGTTTGTTAAGTTAATAATAGTTAATGTCAGAGAGAAAAGATGAATAAACGTGATCTCTGCCTGGATGATGATCACAGTAGTGAAGCTACATCTCTATCTGTCTCTGCAGTGGGAGGTCAGGGGTCAGAGGTCAAGGGTCAGGGGTCAGAGGTCGGGGGTCAGAGGTCGGTGTGGATGCAGGACATCCTGAGTCCTGTGTGTGTTCAGATTTGGTTCAGGTTGAAAGATGCTGAACCGAGTCTGAACACAACAACAAACACTTTCATTCTGCTGCAGAGATTTTACTGCAACGTTCAGCAGCAACATGTTCATTAATTACTTAATTAACATGTTAATTAAGTAATTAATTAACAGTTTCTCATCATGTTGAGAATAAACATCAATCAGCTGCTTCACATTTCTATCAAAACATATTTACAGTTGAAATTTAGTCGTATATGAGTTTATCCTTCTGTCAGCTGTTCTTATTATAAACTACAGAGCTACACACACACACACACACACACACACACACACATACTGAGGGTGTGTGTGTGACGTCAATAATGATCTCAGTGGAAATAAACTTCAGCGGAATAACTTAATAACATCCATTATTAAGTTATTAATGCAGAGAGTTTATTATAGGGTAGAGTCACCGCTGAGTGTGTGTGTGTGTGTGTGTGTGTGTGTTATAGTGTGTGTGTGTGTGTGTGTGTGTGTGAGTGTGTTATAGTGTGTGTGTGTGTGTGTGTGTGTGTGTGTGTGTGTGTGTTATAGTGTGTGTGTGTGTGTGTGTGTGTGTTATAGTGTGTGTGTGTGTGTGTGTGTGTGTTATAGTGTGTGTGTTATAGTGTGTGTGTGTGTGTGTGTGTGTGTGTGTGTTCATGGCAGCGTGTCTTCATCTTGTAAGTGATTTCAGGTCCAGCCTTCGTGCTCGACTGTGTAGAAACAGCAGCTGACAAAAATAATCTGTAATAAGCTGCTCTGGAGCTTTCAGTCATATCACGTGGTCTTCATCAGCAGATGGAGTTGCCTGGTTGTCATGGAGACGTCGATGTTATTATTTCCGGTTTTTTTTGTCGGGGGACTCAAAGATCAACATGTGATGGTGAACACGAGTCCTCCTCCTCTTCCTCTCTGACAGTTTGAAGCCTCGTGTGTCTCCATCACCAGGTAACACAAACAGTAACCTCTGTTGTCATGGCAACACATCACCTCCTCCTCCATCAGCAGCAGCAGGTGGACTCTCAGCTGACGACTGTCTGACATGCAGAACTCTTAATGTTCCTTCAGGTTTACTGAATCAGCTGACGAACTGGCCGACGGCTCCTTTAAACCTTCAGCCTCAACCTCAAAGTTCAACACGCTTGTTCCCGTGTTTCCTCTTCGGCTCAGCGGCGCCTTTCATCCCGGCGGTTCGTCTGATTGGTCGACAAGCTGCTTAACTTTCTAACAGGACGTTTTGTTCGCAGCAGAGAGGATTTAAGAGTCTGCAGAGACTCATTAACAGCAGATTACAAACACTAACTGTTCTCACTTTAATGCAGAATACAAGCTCATGAATATTTAATGAGAACTTATTACGCTCAGTCACATGTTCCCTCATGTGTCTGTGTTCCATTTTTACATCATAAATAACTTGAATGGAAAAGTTTGTTTGGATGAAAAGCAAATGTAAAGATGACATGAAGTATTTGACTCAGTTCATCTCGATGAAAGTCAGTTTATTTATGTTTTAGTCACATTTAAAGGAAACGTTCATAAAGTCTGACTTGAAACAACAAGAACTTTTCCACACAGTCATTTAAAAGTTGATGTGAAGTTTATATGTTAATCACAGTGAACGTCTGACACGTTCACACTTCCTGTTCCTGTTCCTGCCTCGTGTCTGCAGCAGTTTCCTCCGTAGACACACCTGTCACATGACCGATAAACTCGACTCAGTCTGTCTGAAGGAACGAGACACGACTTGATCATCAGCTCTCAAATTCATTTAGTTTCAGATTAAACTCACGTCTGATCACGTCCTCTGATTCAGACGCATAAAACAAGTTCTTCCAGGTTTCCAGAGCTTTCACCCACATCTCATGGTCTTAATCAGTAAGTGGGGTTTGCTCTGTTGTCATGGAGACGGTTCAGCTGTCATCTCTCTCAGATCAGTTCAGGCTTATTTACTCAGAAAACTGAAGAGAATGATTTTAAAATATTAATAAACCTGAAGAGTCCATGAGTGTGTGTGTGTGTGTGTGTGTGTGTGTGTGTGTGTGTGTGTGTGTATGTGTGTGTGTGTGTGTGCGTATGTGTGTGTGTGTGTGTGTATGTGTGTGTGTGTGTGTGTGTGTGTGTGTGTGTGTGTGTATGTGTGTGTGTGTGTGTGTGTGTATGTGTGTGTGTGTGTGTGTGTGTGTATGTGTGTGTGTGTGTGTGTGTGTGTGTGTGTGTGTGTGTGTGTGTGTGTGTATGTGTGTGTGTGTGTGTGTGTGTGTGTATGTGTGTGTGTGTGTGTGTGTGTGTGTGTGTGTGTGTATGTGTGTGTGTGTGTGTGTGTGTGTGTGTGTGTGTATGTGTGTGTGTGTGTGTGTGTGTGTGTGTGTGTGTGTGGGTGTGTGTGTGTGTGTGTGTGTGTGTGTGTGTATGTGTGTGTGTGTGTGTGTGTGTGTGTGTGTGTGTGTGTGTGCGTGTGTGTGTGTGTGTGTGCGTGTGTGTGTGTGTGTGTGTGTGTGTGTGTGTCGGCTACAGACAGATACACAACATTATAAACACAAGATGATGATGTCAGACCGTCTCACTGTTTCACCACTAAAACTAAGATCCCTGAGGATAAATATAATAAATAATAATAAATCAGGAAGTGAGTGAAGCATCAGCAGCTGTAACATAAACATAAACAACAGTTTTAGGAACCAAAAGATAAAATAAAGTTAACTTTAAATCCTTTGTGAATGTTTGTTTTATTTCTATCTGCATACCTGCAGATACATGTTGTTGTTGTTGTTGTTGTTGTTGTTGTTGTTGTTTACAGTGAGTTATGCTAAGCTAACTGATGTTAGCTCCAGCATTTAGCAGCTGTAAATATTCACTTTGTATCACTGACCTTATAATGAGCCCGCAGCTCCTCCCCCTCATTAACATATTAATGAGCCCCAGAGACTCGACCTCATTAATACTGAACGAGTCATTACTGAGCTGAGATCAGTTTGAACTCCTGAAGTGACCCAGAAACTGAGACAAAGACACATTCATACCAACAATAACGGAGCGAGCTGTTTATTCAGCTGATTGTCTTCAACGCAGAGAACAATAAAGTTCAATCAAACTGATGAACAGACACATGACGTCAACATTAATAATGAAAATGATGTAAATGTTTGTGCATCAGCTGAAAGTGACTCCACACGTTTTTACTTTTATTTTTTTCTCTAAAAACAAAACGTGTAAAATAATAGTTTATTTTATTTATACTATTATATTTCTTATTTCACTTGTCATGTTGTTGATTTAAAATCTTATTAAACAAAAATATAAAAATCTGCTACCAGAAGAATATGAGACGTGAGATTTAAGATAATACAATATATTAATAAATAATAATAATACAATTATTTCTCACTTACTCAGTGAAGCTTTGATAAAAATACAAAACTGTTGGGTTTAAAATGACATTTTCGAAAATAAAGTGTAAAAAAATCCAGTTAATTCAATTTCAATATTGTAAAAAACGAGCAGAGCTGAACATGATGTTCTCTCATCAAACATTTCACATTATTTCATTTAAAATCATTTTCTAGCGACACAATTTTAATAAAACTCAAATGTTTCCATCGTCTGTTTGATGTAAAAAAAATCTCTAAACACGTGAAACACGCAGGAACGTGACTTTTAACAACACTTCTGAGTTTTATGCGCAGTTATTAAAAGTGATTTATGTGTTTGCAGCTGAAGCGTCTCTGTTTGAACATGGAGGGCTTTAGGACCTGACGGAAGCCTGAGGGAGGAGTAGGGTCTGAGGGGGCGGAGCGTCAAGTTCCCGCAGATCAACACAAACAGACAGGAAGTCAGAAGAGTCTGCCCTCTAAAATAAAACGTTTTTGTTGTTCATGTGAAGTTCTGTGTAAATAATGTTGAATTTTATTTTTTTAATTTAATTTGTGGCGTGTTTTTAGTTTTATGTTGAATATCTTGTATTTTGTCTTTTAACATGTTGGAAATTTTCACTTTACATGTTTTACATGTTCACATGTTTTTCACTTTAACATATCAACTGAAATATTCTTTAAAGTCTGTAAACCATAAATAAATCATATCATATAAACAGGATGTACTCAGACATAAATGTGAGCTCTTTATTAGATTTATATAAGACGTTTTTCTGCCCTTTTATTAAGAAATGTTGGAGGACAAATGTGTCAGAGCCTCTTTTGTTCCATCTTTCATTAAGATTTGAAACAGCAGCAGATAAATGTTGTTATATAGTTTATAAACTTATTGATTTTTACTGTAGAGCGTATAAACTTTGGCTTTTTTAATGTATTATAATGTATGATTGAAGGATGCAGATAAACGCTGTGTGATGTAGTGATGCTGAGTTTCTCCACGGGGACATTATTAAAAATGTATAAAAACATGTTCTTCCACATGTGCTTCTTGTCAACTCAACATTTAATCTCTTCATTTAGTTTCTGATATAAATTAATTCCTTTTCTTATTTTAAGTCGTGCGTTCGTCAAGAGCTTTTATTGTGAAGGTCAAAATAGGAAGTGCGTGCTTCCGTTATTGCTGACTTGACGTGCAGGGGGCGGGGCTTACCGGACCCGGAGCCGCCGTGCTGCTGCTGGTCAGTCTGGACGGAGCTGCAGGAGGAGCGGCAGCAGTACGGAGTTCAGCCCGACTCTCCGCTTCTCTCTGACGGATCTACTAACCGCCGCTGCCCCGGGGCATGCTGGGATTTACCTGCACATCTACCTGACCGGACCCGGGACCCATAAACCGGATTAACTTGACCAGTTTGTCCGCAGGAGGACGGTGAACCACCGGTTGATACCCGGAGCTGCAGAGCAGAGAGTCCGACTGACTCACTGTGTGACGGGTCTGTTTAACCCGCTTCATTAACCCGGTTTATTAACCCGGGTTAACTTTACCGGGTCAGTCTAACAGGTGAGTCCTCTCAGCTGACCCGCTGACCCGCAGCTCTCCGCCCCGCACGATGCTCCTGAAGCTGCCGCAGAGACCCTGAGGTCACACCGGGATACCGAGGCGGAGATGCTGCTGTCCGGCGCCTCCAGCCGGGTCACGGACCGCTGCAGCCGCGACACAGACGGCCGCTGCAGCCGGGACACGGACCGCTGCAGCCGGGACAGAGCGGCTGCTGAAGCGGACGCGGATGCGGCGGAGCGGCTGCGCACGGTGCGGGAGCGGCTGGACGCCACCGTGTCCGGGCTCGGGGAGCTGGAGTACCTGCGGCAGCGGCAGGAGGTGCTGGTCCGGGCCGCGTTGGAGCTCCGGGAGGAGGCGGTGGAGGCGGAGGAGGAGCGGCGGAGGGAGGCGCAGCTGAGTTCCGAGGAGAAGCTGCTGGAGGAGAACATCCTGCTGCTCAGGAAACAGCTGGTAGGTCCTGACCTGTCTGTCTCATGACCTCTGACCTCTCTGACTCCTGTCTGGACGGAATGACTCAGGTGTGTGGTGAAAGGTCAAAGGTCAGGGTTGACGGCTGGGTCAGCTGCTCTTTTTTTAATCCAGAAAAAGAAGATGTGATGTTCAGACTGCAGTTAATCAGCTGTGAGGGTTCAGGAGGATCTGACATGTTAAATCATCAGTGTTGGAGCAACAATTATTTTTAATATCAATTAATTTTCTTAACGAATAAATCAGTCAATAAAACTCTCAGAAGTCCTCAAATGTCACCAAACCCAAAATATTACAGCTGATCAATCAGTTACTCAATCAGCAGCTAGTTTGATGACTAATGAATCGTTTTAAAGCCAAAATACGTCTCGAATATGATGATTTACTGTTTTTCATCAGTTAATGTGATCAGTGATTCTGTCTCCAAAGTCAAGAACAAACTTTCTCACTTTAAATGATAAATATAGTCGTATTAATATTGAGGTTTGTTCAGATTCAGATTTTATATTTTGTGAACAAAAATCTTCACTATAAGATTTGTTTCATCAGGAAATAACATCACAAACAGATTGTTGTATTAATTCATATATTTAAAAACAGCGAAG
>NC_056548.1:714549-746714 GCF_910596095.1 Thunnus maccoyii | reverse complement strand
AAACAGCAAAGGACCGAAAGCAGATCCCTGAGGAACACCTTCATTTTTAATAAGAACTTTAAATGGAGATTAAAATCAAGTGAAACAGAAGGGAAATAATTTATGATTAATAAATGTAAACAAATATTAACCTCAGGTATTAGTCTGTGATGTCACATCCAGTCAGTTCTTGTGTAATTTTCCTTTAATAAGAAAGAATTTGTGTGTCAGATAATAAACATCCTGATTCCTGTAAAGGCGATGATGTCATGGATGTGTGTGTGTGTGTGTGTGTGTGTGTTGGCTGGGGGGGGGGGGGGGGGGGGGGGGGGTGAGGATGATGAGGAGGTGAAGGGGGAGGTTGTGTTTGACCGAAATTAACTCTCCAGTCTGATCCCCTGCAGCTCAGAGAGGATGCTGGGATTGTGTGTGTGTGTGTGTGTGTGTGTGTGTGTGTGTGTGTGTGTGTGTGTGAAATCTAAACACCCGCTTTCAATTAACGAGGCGTGATGAGCCGACGTGGCCTGAAGCAGCTCGGAGAGAATCTCAGACTGATGTCAGTGTTGTTTCATGATCCAGTTTGTGGATCTGAGTTGCAACGATCAGCTGATCAACAGAAAATGAATCTTCAACTATTTTCATAATCGATTAATCGTTTTGAGTCATTTTCCCAAAATTCTCTTGTTCAAGCTGCAATTAATGATTGTTTTCATTATTGATTAATCTAGATTAATTGATTGATCCATCAGAAAATGATGAAAAATGTTGATCAGTGTTTCCTAAAGACGACGTGATCACATGACACACGACTCAAAGATCTTCAGTTTACTGTCAGAGAGACGAAAGAAACCAGAAAATATTCACATCTAACGAGCTGCAATCAGAGAATTTGGACTTTTTCTTCTGGGTTTTGTTGCTGCATCCTGTCAGAGTCTCCAGCTATGCTAACGGCTTCATGTATGTGAATGGAGAATGCTAAAAGCGTTAGCGCGGTACTCTATAGTTAAATAAAAACACAGATGCTAACCTGGTTTGCTAGTCAGTCGATTAGTCGAGCTTTCTAAGCAGGTAGGGTCCATTTGATCTGCTGGTTTCCACGACAGCAAAACGTTTAGAAAAAATAAAATAGTCCTTGAGCTGAAAGTGAGCTGTCAATCAAACGTGATGTCATCACGCCTCCACAGTGTCTGAACCAGCTTTTCTAAAAGTGATCAAAGTTTATTTTCACTCAGAGTTTTGTGGATGTTTAATGAGACTCAACTTTAATATCGTTTATGCATTTTTACTATTTCAAGCTAAATTTCCAGAAGCTTTAAAACTCAAAATGTTTGATGATTAATTTAATAGTTGGCAACTAATCGATGAATCGACTAATGGTTGCAGCTCTCTAAAGGAAACAATGAAGAATGAACAGCATAGATAATCATATAAATGAAGGAAAACTCCATCACACTGCTCATAAATATATTTTAATGTTATATAACTGTAAGACGTGAACATGTGCTGCAATCAGGAGCAAAAACATGATACAAACCTGCAAAACAAGCAGCGCTTTAACGCAGCACAGCTGTTGTCATTAACCTGCGTTGGTGTTGATTCTGTCGGACGACGTCGGACCGTAAATAGTGACGCTATCAGCCGGCTGGCCGTCCTCGCCAGATGTTGTCTGACAGGAAAGAGACACGAAGAAGAAGAAGAGATTTGACTGTTTTAATGTAGTTCAGGTGTTTGTCTGAGAGCAGACGTCTTTACTGAAACCACCTGGAGACGTTAGACGGCGTGTAAACAGCAAATATGATGAATATCAGCATGAATCATCATATTTCTCTCCTGCAGAGGAGACGTTCTGATCGCTGGTCTTTGTTACACATGTTTGAGACGTTCAGATGAAATGTGAGCCGGCGACATATTTCCTCTCATGTCTCACCGGTGGTCAGCTGACTGTCAGCTGTGGTGTCTGTGCTGCGTTCAAGTGCAACTTTTAACACGTCGGCGTGTCGGCGTGAGAGCTTTGAAGTCTCCTCGGTGTGAAATCACACAGCAGAGAGGAGCTTCAGTGACTCGCTCACATGACCCTCTAACTTCACTGTTATTTCAGACTTTTACATTCATGTTGTCTGGAGTCACTGTGACACCTCCAGCAGCTCCAGCAGCTCCAGCAGCTCCAGCAGCTCCAGCAGCTCCAGCAGCTCCAGCAGCTCCAGCAGCTGCTTTGTGTTTTGGAGGATTGAATCATGAGTTTCACAGACTTCAGCTCCTCTTCATGTTTTTCCAGACAGGACGTGTTGTTGAAGGAAACCTGATCTCTGTTTGTTCTCTTCAAAACCTTCACTGGTAGAAGAGTGACTCTTCCTTTTCTACTTCTTCTTCTTTTTCTTCTTCTTCTTCTTCTTCTTCTTCTTCTTTTTCTTCTTCTTCTTGGAGGACGGAGTCGACTGTTTTCAGAGTTTCCGGGACACATTTCTCTTTGTGTTTTTGGACGCTGTCCGTCCTGCAGCTGCAGCTCTAAACCTGAATCTGGAGCAGATTAGCTGTGACCCCCCCCCCTCCCTCCCCCCCTGCCTCCCCCCCTCCCTCCCTCCACATAACTCCCCCCTCCCTCAACACTCCCCCCCCCCCCCCCCCCCCCTCCCTCCACACTAACAAATGGAGATTCCTGTGAGCTGCTGGAAACTCTGCAGATCAACTTTCAGCTCTGACGGAGCAGCTGAGACACAAACAGACTCACAGAAAACTGTCTGCAGAGGAAACACATAGAGACTGGTCCAGGTCCTGGTCCCGGTCCAGGTCCTGGTCCCGGTCCAGGTCCCGGTCTTGGTCCTGGTCCCGGTCCTGGTCCTGGTCCAGGTCCAGGTCCCGGTCTTGGTCCAGGTCTTGGTCCTGGTCCTGGTCCAGGTCTTGGTCCTGGTCCTGGTCCTGGTCCTGGTCTTGGATTGGATTGTCATGAAATTGAAGCTGTTTCTGGTCTGTTGACCAACATCAGCGTCGCCTGTTTGAGGCTCGTAGTTCAGTAATAATTACAGACGTTTAAATCCTCTGCTTGTATTTAAAGTGGATCTATGATATGATCCGATCAGTGGAACCAGAGACGCACCGCGACCACGTTAAACACAAGTGTAAATGCAACAACTACGCAATCTCGTGCGACTGTTCCGAACCAGCGAGGTAGCAGCCGTTAGCCAGTTAGCGAGCTAAGCTACTAGCTTTGGATATTCAAGACATTGTACCGTACGCTACAGATCAAGCTAACAGCTAAATGTCCACTTTGAATTCACTCCCAACTTTACTTCCAAATTATAAATAAACATTTTGACGGAGCAGTAATTTCTTGTCTTGAAGTCGTTTTAAATGCAGATAATCAGTCGGGACTGTTTCCTGTTTACATTTAATGTTTCTCAATAAAACTCATCCTCGAGCTCCGTCAGACATATTGAACACATTTCCTTCCTCATAAAACATTAACTGAGCTGATTTTTGAATCCTGAGCTGTTAACAGTCTTCTTCTTCTCTGTCTTTAATGGCGCGTCGCTGCACAGTTCCGCCTCCTGTTGGGCAGCGGATGATTTTAAACCTTCAGCTGAGGACTCATGAAAACATTTGTGCATCGCTCCTCGAGGTTAATCAGACGGCTGCTGCCTCGCATTACACGCCGAGGACGTTGTTTCCCAGCAGAGACGTGAACATATGACAACCTGGATCATGAGTTCAGTATTTAGACACGACTCTGCTGACTGTCTTCTTCTGTCTCCTTTTATTAAAACAGCGTGAGGCCATGAATCCTCTCAGGCTGCTGGTTCCTCTCAAGCTTCAGATTTTTATTTTTTATTTGGATCCAAACTGCTTCCTGGTTGCTGGTCTTCCTGCGGAAACAATAAAATACACAACAGTTTAAAACCACACTGCTCAATAAAACCAAAACAAAACAAACAAATCATAAAGATCAGAAAACACGTGACTGAACCGCACATACACATAAGAAGGACTGGGTTCAGATGTGACCCAGTCTGGATCAATACAGCAGCAACACATCATATATACATATATATATATATATATGTTTTGTCTCTTGTGCACATCGATGTGCAGACGACATTCAACAGATACAAAAGTTATTAATAATCAATAACAAACTGTGACATGTCAGTTTAAAAAGAGTAAAATAGATGATAACAAGCTTTAGTTCTTATAAAATAAAAAATAAATAGAAACCATTAGGAAGTAATGGTGCGTTCTATTTCAACTGGGAAGTCGCAGCTTCTGAGTTTCCAGTCTGGAATTTTACCCAGAATGCCTAGAACCTCACAAACCCCGACCTCAAAATCCAAGATGGCTGCTCTGCACGTCAGCAGTAGTGAAAGCTGGTTTTTAGGAGCCGATGATGAACGAAGAGCAGCTGAAACTGGTTTCTATGAACTGGTTTCTATGAACTGGTTTCTATGAAGGAAACGTAGATGATGTTTAAAGGATCTCAGAGATAAACCAGTGCTGTTGTGAGGCGTCTGTTATAAACCGTCTGACCTGTAGAGCTCAGAGAGGTCAGAGGTCAGTCTAAATAAATAAACACCTCTTCAGCCTGAGACAGGAAGTGTGTGTGTGTGTGTGTGTGTGTGTGACCTCACTTCCTGTTGGAGCCCAGCTGTAGCCTTCGGTGGGCGGGGCCTGAGTCCTGCTGTCGTCTGGTTGATTGACAGGTCAAACAGCTGGACGGGCGTCACTTTGTGTCTGAACATGTTGCTCATTCCACAGAGCAGCTGCTGCTCGCTCACGCGTCTTCTTCTGTACTCGTGAGGACGTGATGCAGTCTGAAGCCCCCCAGACCCAGACCCAGACCCAAACCCAGACCCAGACCCAGACCCAGACCCAGACCCAGACCCAGACCCTCACATCCCAGCAGCAAGTACTCAGATACTTTACTGCAATAAAAGTACCAATACAGCAACGGAAAAATACTCCATTACAAGTAAAAGTACATAAGTATTATGAGCTTGATGTAGTTAAAGTATTGCAGTAAAAGTACATAAGTATTATGAGCTTGATGTAGTTAAAGTATTGCAGTAAAAGTACATAAGTATTATGAGCTTGATGTAGTTAAAGTATTGCAGTAAAAGTACATAAGTATTATGAGCTTGATGTAGTTAAAGTATTGCAGTAAAAGTACATAAGTATTATGAGCTTGATGTAGTTAAAGTATTGCAGTAAAAGTAGTGGTTTGGTCCGTCTGACTGATATATTATTATATATGACATCATTAGATTATTAATAGTGAAGCATCAGTGTTAGAGCAGCATGTTACTGTTGTAGCTGCTGGAGGTGGAGCTAGTTTACACTACTTTATATACAGTTAGCTAGTTTAGTCCAGTGGTTCCCAACCTAGGGGTCGGGGCCCTCCAAAGGGTCAGCAGATAAATCTGAGGGGTGGTGAGATGATTAATGGGAGAGGAAAGAAGAAAAAACAAAGTTCTGATACACAAATCTGTTTTCAGTTTTTGGACTTTTTCTCTAATCTTTGATTTTTGCTGAAATATTGGATCATTTGAACATTTATTGAAATGAAAGCATGTGAGAAGTTTAGAGGGAAAAATCACTATTTGGTGGAGCTGTTAACAACTCATAGACATGTGAAATGTGACCCCGACTACACACTGCTTTTTGTAAGACGTCAAAAGACAAAAAGGTTGGAAACCACTGGTTTCATCTTTAACAATGTGTTGTATTTTAAAAGCTTGTTATATTATCCATTGTGTCAAATCTTCATCTGAAAAGTAACTAAAGCTGTCAAATAAATGTAGTGGAGTAGAAAGTACAATATTTCCCTCTGAAATGTAGAAAGTAGCATCACATGGAAATACTCAAGTAAAGTACTTAGTTACTTTCCAGTTCTGGCTACAAGCAGCACAGAGCCTGATAGGTAATCAATAAGGTGTTATGATCAATAGTAAAACATACTGGCAGCCAGTGTGAGGAGGATCAATGAGAGTGATCTGGTCTGAACTGTCTCTCTTTGATTTTTGGTTTAGACAAATGATCATGTGTCAGTGATTATGTATTAATAGTAATTAATGGTCATGTATTGATCATGTATTGGTGATCATGCAGCAGTGTGTTTCTGTTCCTCTGCAGCTCAGTTGCAGGAATGCAGCACATGACCTGCGAGCAGCGCTGCATAACCCGCATGTTTTCCATCTGAGGAGGGGGAGGGTGTGTGTGTGTGTGTGTGTGTGTATGTGTGTGTGTGTGTGTGTGTGTGTGTGTGTGTGTGTCTGAAATAAGCAGCAGCGTGTCAGCGAGTCATTGAGAGTTTTTAAAGGAGCATACCGCTGTTTGTATCAGCTGATTAGCTTCACCCTGTGTTTCATTTTCAAATGTACTTCAGATTATGATCAAATACTTGCATAATGAAAGACATTCAGCCCCAGCTCTACTTTGTTTATATATATATATATATATATACGTATATATATATATACGTATATATATATATATATGTATATATATATATATATATATACATATAGAGAGAGAGAGAGAGAGAGAGAGAGAGAAGCATTTGGTTATTCATATCACATATTTACATGTGCACAATAAAGCCTCTACTGTGAGGAGAAAAGCAACAGACTGTTTACATGATACGTTTGAAAGATTTTAAATGTCTAAATGGAAACTTCATGTCACAATGAAACACAGTTTTCTGTTTTTAAAGACAGAAAGTTAAATTATTGTCATATAATGTGTTTTTCATTTCATTATGACGCTGCAAACGCACATATAAAAAAAGAAAATACATATAAAAGTGTTTATTGTATTTCACTATATGTGTTGTTTATCTATTTGTTTGTATTTAGGCATTTCAAATCTTCCATATGTGTCTGTTGCTGCTCTGCTGTCATTAGAGGCCTTATTGTGCACATGTCAGCATGTTTTTAACATGTAGCTCTAACACAAATAACTTGTTCACATCATAAACACACTGACTAGACTTTCAGTCTCTCCTGAAATAAATATTTTTAAGCTTTTAATGTGTGGATCATATTTCATTCTTTTAATAATCTGAAGGCAGTTGTCTGCTGTCGGTGGATCGGCTTTTTTTAAGATGTCTGTCCCTCGCCGTTATTCCTGCCGGCAGCTCTCACAGATAAAATGACAGACGTGTCAGTGATATCTGCAGGCCGCGAATATACAGACTGACTCAAGCTTTCAAAATGTCTCTGATGTCATTAAAACAGCAGCAGTCAAAGCTCAAACAATGGAAAACATGATGGAAATATAACATTTCTGTTTACGTCATCATTTATTCACTCAGTCTGTTTACATTTGATCTTTATCCACACAGCTGCTGTTACGACTCAACGGGAAACTTTTTTTTTTTTTTTTTTTACAAATATAGACACTTTTTTTCAAATTGTTTTATGTGCAAATTAAAAATGAGCATAAAAACAGGTGAATGGAAACACACTTCATCTGTCAGGAAGAGCTCTGCTGTGGTTTTCCAAATAAAGAGCTCTGAAGGTCAGTTAGTAAAGGTCAGTAAAGGTTCGTAAAGGTTAGTAAAGGTTAGTAAAGGTTGGTAAAGGTTGGTAAAGGTTAATAAAGGTTAGTAAAGGTTAATAAAGGTTAGTAAAGGGTAGTAAAGGTTAGTAAAGGTTGGTAAAGGTTAATAAAGGTTAGTAAAGGTTAATAAAGGGTAGTAAAGGTTAGTAAAGGTTAGTAAAGATTAGTAAAGATTAGTAAAGGTCAGTAAAGGTTCGTAAAGGTTAGTAAAGATTAGTAAAGGTTAATAAAGGTTAGTAAAGGGTAGTAAAGGTTAGTAAAGGTTAGTAAAGATTAGTAAAGATTAGTAAAGGTTAATAAAGGTTAGTAAAGGTTGGTAAAGGTTAATAAAGGTTAGTAAAGGTTAATAAAGGTTAGTAAAGGTTGGTAAAGGTTAATAAAGGTTAGTAAAGGTTAGTAAAGATTAGTAAAGGTTAATAAAGGTTAGTAAAGGTTAATAAAGGTTAGTAAAGGTTAGTAAAGGTTAGTAAAGATTAGCAAAGGTTAATAAAGGTTAGTAAAGGTTAATAAAGGTTAGTAAAGGTTGGTAAAGGTTAATAAAGGTTAGTAAAGGTTAATAAAGGTTAGTAAAGGTTAGTAAAGGTTAATAAAGGTTAGTAAAGGTTAGTAAAGGTTAATAAAGGTTAGTAAAGGTTAATAAAGGTTAATAAAGGTTAGTAAAGGTTAATACAGATTAGTAAAGCTTAATAAAGGTCAGTAAAAGTCAGTTAAGGTTAGTAAAGGTTAATGAAGGTTAAAAAAGGTTAATAAAGGTTAGTAAAGGTTAATGAAGGTCAGTTAAGGTTAATAAAGGTTAGTTAATGTTAATGAAGGTCAGTTAAGGTTAATAAAGGTCAGTAAAGGTTATTAAAGGTTAGTAAAGGTTATTAAAGGTTAGTAAAGGTCAGTTAAGGTTAGTAAAGGTTAGTAAAGTTTAGTAAAGGCTAGTAAAGGTTAATAAAGGTTATTAAAGGCCAGTAAAGGTCAGTAAAGGTTAGGAAAGGTTAGTAAAGTTTAGTAAAGGTTAGTAAAGGTCAGTAAAGGTTAGTAAAGGTTAGTAAAGTTTAGTAAAGTTTAGTAAAGGTCAGTAAAGGTTAATAAGGGTTATTAAAGGTCAGTAAAGGTTAATAAAGGTTATTAAAGGTCAGTAAAGGTCAGTAAAGGTTAGTAAAGGTTAGTAAAGGTGTCCCACAGGGCTCTATTCTGGGTCCTCTACTATTCACTCAATGTGAGATTTCCCACAGTAGATCCTGACTGGTTGACTAGTCGTGTGAGGTAAAACACTTTTTTGAGATAATTTGACTTTTTTCCCCCAGTTTCCAGTGTTTTCACTCATGTTTTTTATGTGTAACTTTAAAATGTAGATTATTTTCTCAATTCATTGATGAAATATTAAAAAATAGTAAAACTATTCATTCACAGTTTCTCAGAGGCCACAGTGACGTCCTCAGTTTGCTTCAGTCCAAGATGTGAAGATACTCAGTTTGCACCAAATCATCACATTGAAGAAGCTGAAACCAGAGAACATTGGATGGAAATGAATAATAGATTATTGGAGTAGTTGCTGACTAATTTTCTGTTGATTGATTAATGTTGCAGCTCTGATGGAAACACACTTACAGACTTTTTGTGGTTGACTTTATGTTCAGAGTGAAGGGAGCGAAGTTTGTATTTAGGGACAAAGATCTTGTCAGAGTTAAATTTTAGCATTCGTCACAGTTTGAGCTTTTATTTTTGCCACATGTTTTATGTATTTTGTTATACAATATAAGTCTGCAGGAAAGGTTTCCCCTCAGGAAAGTGAAGAGAAAGTTTTATAGTCGGATTTCACACTGAGAGCTACGTGGCTCACAGTTTGGCTTGTGTGGCGCTGATATCCATCACTGTCTGATTGCACAATCAGTGAGCCATTTATGTTCCCGACATCATATCTGCGTGAGCCGATGTTCTCATCTCTGGTCTACATGAAAAACAAAACGCTCTCTTTGCATCAACAGGCAGCAGATCCAGACTTGAATCAGCTGTTTCAGAACAAATACTGCGTCTCTCTCAGAGTTCTTTAAACGTCTGCTTCCTCTCAGACCTGCAGCTGCTGACGTTCATCCGTCACTTTAACATGTTCGTCTCAAAGGAGTCACTTTTATATAAAAGACTTTAGTTGGAGCTGAAATATTTCTGTAACACTTTGAACGCGTCAGTCTGAACTCGAGTCTGTCAGATGAACATAAAGACCACAGCAGCAATAAGTTATTGATTAATCGATTGGTCGATTTAGAGAAAACTAATTGCCACCTGTCTTGATAAACTAGCTAACTGTATATAAAGTAGTGTAAACTAGCTCCACCTCCAGCAGCTACAACAGTAACATGCTGCTCTAACACTGATGCTTCACTATTAATAATCTAATGATGTCATATATAATAATATATCAGTCAGAGGGACCAAACCACTACTTTTACTGCAATACTTTAACTACATCAAGCTCATAATACTTATGTACTTTTACTGCAATACTTTAACTACATCAAGCTCATAATACTTATGTACTTTTACTGCAATACTTTAACTACATCAAGCTCATAATACTTATGTACTTTTACTGCAATACTTTAACTACATCAAGCTCATAATACTTATGTACTTTTACTGCAATACTTTAACTACATCAAGCTCATAATACTTATGTACTTTTACTGCAATACTTTAACTACATCAAGCTCATAATACTTATGTACTTTTACTGCAATACTTTAACTACACCAAGCTCATAATACTTATGTACTTTTACTGCAGTACTTTAACTACACCAAGCTCATAATACTTATGTACTTTTACTGCAGTACTTTAACTACATCAAGCTCATAATACTTATGTAATTTTACTGCAATACTTTAACTACATCAAGCTCATAATACTTATGTACTTTTACTGTAATACTTTAACTACATCAAGCTCATAATACTTATGTACTTTTACTGCAGTACTTTAACTACATCAAGCTCATAATACTTATGTAATTTTACTGCAATACTTTAACTACATCAAGCTCATAATACTTATGTACTTTTACTGCCTTCAAATGTCTTGAATCAAACACAAACAAACAACAAAACATTTGACATGTTTACATCCTCACTTCAAACACTAACATGTATTCATAAGGATCATAACCACACTGAAACAACATTCAACCAAAAAACAAGACGTGCTGTCAGAAATAAAGCCCACTGAAAGACTGGTCCCTGTAGATACACTGTAGTACGTTCTATAGAGAGCTACACATCTGACTGTATTTACACTATATACACATTTATACACTATCAACCATTAAACTACATAAACACAATAAAACAGTGATGTAATAAAGATCGTCATGTGCTTCCTGTTGTTGTGTTTTTATCTCAGTGTGTCTGATTGACACGTGTGTTGTTGTGTGTGTGTTTGTGTGTAAGATGAGCTGCTGTGTGTTGGTAAAGTTCAACATGTGGACTCAGTGTTGAACCGAGCAGATGAAGCCAGACATGTTGTTGTTCCACATGTGAAAAAGGTTTCTGAGAAACGTCTCTTTGTTCCTGCAGTAACATCTTTTATTCCTTCATCTTTATTCATGTGTGAACAGGAAGCCAGAGGAGGTGAAGTCTGTTCTACAGCTTTATAAGAGCGTTCAGTCATTTTAATATCCGCCTTCATTCACTCTTTTATTGGTTTTAAATTTCCGGTGTCAAACACTTTGAATGCTGCTCTGTAAACAGATCTGCTGAGTTCCTCTGTCAGGTTCGTGTCTCCTCTCTGGTCCTCGATGGGATCAGGACTCATGTCTGGAAAACATGGATTGAGGGATTTTCATTAGAAAGCAACAAACAGGAAGCAGGAACACAGAGGAGGAGGAGAATGTGACTGACGGCGTTTGTTGTTTCCATCAGAACTGTCTGCGCAGGAGAGACGCCGGCCTCATCACTCAGTTACAGGAGCTCGACCGACAGATCAGCGACCTGCGACTGGACACCGAGGCGTCACATGACCAGCTGGAGACGGACAGCCGACCCAGCTCAGGTACCGGAGAAAATACATATCGTTATATGTCGATTATCACTTATTGATTATGTGCATGAAAGATTAGTAAAGGTTAATGTGAAGCTTTATTGTTTTAATCTCTGATCTGATCTCTAATCGTTGATTTAAAGTTTTAATAAAGTGTTTAAAGTGTCAAACTTGAATCTGTCCGTCAGGTTTCTACGAGCTGAGCGACGGAGCATCCGGCTCTCTCTCCAACTCCTCTAACTCCGTCTTCAGCGAGTGTTTCTGCTCGACGGCTGACGCTGACGGACGCCTCCCGACCTCAGGTACCGTCAGCTGTTTGACCTCTGACATCACCACATAGACAGAAAGACTCCTCCTCTTCCTCATCCTTCTCCTTCATCACCTCTGCTGTTTGATGTCACATGTGGCTGCGTTGTTCCTTTTGGTCACTTTACACACACACACACACGCACACACACACAGACACACACACACAGACACACACACACACACACTCGTTGATTTGATCAGTGTGTGTTTACATTTTTAATCTTTACAGCAGGTCGTTATTGTAGATTAATTGATAAAGGTTTGGTTTAGAGGCTGGAGATGATTCATGATGTCAGTGAGGAACCTCAAATACAGAAAGATAAAAGTACGTGTGTGTGTTTATCTTTGTGGAGACCAAACGTCAGTTTTAGACCTTGGAGGTGAGGACATTTGAGGACATTTTGAGGATATTTTGAGGATATTTTGAGGACATTTTGAGGATATTTTGAGGACATTTTGAGGACATTTTGAGGATATTTTGAGGACATTTTGAGGACATTTTGAGGATATTTTGAGGATATTTTGAGGACATTTTGAGGACATTTTGAGGATATTTTGAGGACATTTTGAGGATATTTTGAGGACATTTTGAGGACATTTTGAGGACATTTTGGTTGATCCTCACTTTGGTAACAGATCTTCAAAGGACAGTTTGAAGATTCAGACTTGGAGCGTTTTTCCTTGTTCAGTTTGGTTGAATTGAACTCTGCAGTGTTTCGTTTGGCAGGTGTGATCACATCGATCACACTCAGGTGACCTTGTTGAGGAGATGGTCTCGGTCCAGGTTACAAACCATCTCAGCTACGGTTTGTTTGCGGTATGAATGTGATCCGACTCGACTGCAGGAAGCGTTGCTGCTTTACGTGTGTTTCCCTCAGTGACAGTTTGACCCAGATGTCCCAGAAGATGCTCGATATCTGACCGGTGAGCAGAGAGACAGCTCCCTCGTCGCTGTGTGAAACTAAACCGAACCAAAAGGAAAATGCAGCAAATTAGCAGTAATAATAACTGACGGAGTGAAAACATCCGTTAGTTTTAGAGTTCAGGTTAGAAGGAGGTTTAGTTGAGGATAAAAGTCGGTTTATGCTTGATCATTATCTACTGTAGATTTATGAGGAGTCGTAAAAAATTAGATTAGAACTATAAAACTTCAAACAAAACTTCAGCTTTTGTTACACGGGCCAAATATTTTAGTTGGAGGGGTTCAGTGTTTAGTTGTGATGAACTTTAGACTCAGATCATGTCCACACTGAGCCTCCATCCAAAACTAAAACACCTCTTTATCTCCCCTAAAAAAATCTTTCCATAAAGTGTGTAAATGTGGAAACGCCGGCTTGGTGTTGTAGTTTGTACAGAGAGAACAGACTCAGTTCTCCCTTTGACAGCCTGTCTAGAGTTAAACATAGTTATCTACCACCTTTCTCTGCTCAAACTTTAATCTGCTCACAATAAAAACTAAATGTCAGGAAGCCGCTGCGGAGACAGAAACAGTTTACTGCTTCTTCTTCTTCACTGGTTTTCTGTGGCTTGACTTGCTCGTCTGCTTGTCTGCTCAGACTCCTGCTGTGGACGCAGGTCGGTTTTGCACAAAAACAGCTTTTTTTGGATTTTTTCCCAACTTAGTGTAGACGTAGTCTGAGAGGCTCAGGAATGCATCATGTAAATGAGGGTCATCACAAGTGTGGAAGTACAAACCTGTGTGTGTGTGTGTGTGTGTGTGTGAGGTTTTTTTTTTTAGTTTCTTGTTGTTGTTTGTTTGGAGATCGGGAAACATCTGGAGGCTGTTTCACTGATGAAGGCTCAAACTGTCACACCTCATACCATCACATACCATCCTGCTAACACCTCACACACACACACACACACACACACACACACGTTCGTTAGCATTTTGATAGGACGCCAGTCTGCTGGTCAACAGGCTGTCAGCTGCAGTCTGAGTCACATGACGTAAATGTCGGCTCACAGTCTGATGAGGATCCAGTGAAGCTGCTGCAGGCTGCAGCTCTGTTCATACTTGGCACTAACGTGTGTGTGTGTTGGATAAGAAGTGTGAACACACCCAAAACACACTGAGGTCACATGACTCTGATACGATCATATTTGCAGTGAGACTGAACGCATCATTAAATCCTTCACAGGGAGGATAAACTCTGGTCTGCATGTCTCAGCTGCTACTTTTTTCTCTTATAATTAGTTTGTTTTTCTGTGTAGTTTTGTCCAGTCTGTAAATATAAACTCTGAGATATGCATCATGTAAATGACCAGACACAAAAATAACTATTCCTTCATTGTCCTCCTCAGGCATCTGTAGGGCGTCACAGTCACCGTTAAAACAGATCAAATCTGATGTGACCAGGAAAGTGAAAGCTGGTCATAGTCCAGCTTCGATTCACGTGTCATAGCAGGAAAAACACTGGTACTATAACTAATAATAATAATTCTGGCTACTAATGCTGACTCTGTACCGGGACACATCATGAATGTTATTAGTTCCACCTGTGTTCCTCCTGCTATCACATGTCTTAATGTCTGTCGTGAGGAAGGTTGATACAGTGACCGGACCACACATTCATTGTGACTTACACTCACTCTATCATAATCACTGATGAGCATTGCCAACAAACCATAAATCTGTCCTTAAATCCACTTAGAAACCAGAGAAAAAAGAGGCTGCAGAACCTGCCTGAGAATCATCACATGTTTAAGTTTTCTTCAGTATCTCAGTGATCAGTGATGGTTGTCTGTACATCATGTTACACTGCAGACTTTTAATGGACAAGAAAATGACAAATCAGTCTTTGTAAAAACAAATGTCCTGAGGTTTACTTTCCACAGTCCTTCATATTAGGAGATGGAACCTTCCTGATTTAAACAAAGTTAAATGATCAATTGTTCAGCATTCAGCAAAGCTCCCCTGAAAATTTATTATTATTATTTATGTCATCATAATTTGGTTTCCTCCACATCCATGATCCACAAATGTCAATGTGTCCTAATTCTTCTGGGGGCACTGTTATAGCTTTATCAAAGATTTAACAATAGAGAAATGACAGAATGAGGGACGAGAGTTGGGGAAACCAAGAAATTTTACTGGTTATGATTAGTGCCCTCTTAAGCTAGCTGCTAGCTGTAAAACTGTTGGTATCTCACCTAAGAAATGAACACAAAGTCTGTTTCATATATGACACATTTACAATGTAAACATAAATCCAAAGCAACCTTTTGTCAGTTGTATTCTTTTTTTCTAGGGTGCAACATAATGCTATGTTAGCTTTGTACCCTGTTAGCTAATGTTAGATCAACATAATTTGCTTTTGCTAATCCTGTTAGCATTGGGCCTTGTTAGCTGATGTTGGAGAACCCCTTCTTGCTATCCCTGCTACATTTTCACCCTGTTAGCTTTTCTTGGCCTGCTTGTAGCCTTGATACACTGATGTTAACTGCTTAGCGTATTAGCTGACATTTGCATGAATGCACATACAGTAAATTTGATTTAAATTGTGCTTGCAGTCCCCCCCCCCCCCCCCCAAGCCTCCTCTATCTTTGAAGGGGTATGCAGCTAAATTCCGACATTGTACAAATTTCATTTCATATCCAGGAACAGTGGTGAATATGAAGAGTTAACATGCCACAGCACACAGCCTCACAGAAAGAATTTTCCACTTACTAATGCTTATACGCTCCATCCACTGCCTAACCAAACACAGTCATTACCACATTCAACAGACCATTTCATCAGAACTGCTTTGCTAGGAAACAGCTCTGATCTAAGTTAACTTCCTGTCAGATGTTAACATTAGGAAACTTCTTCATGAAATAAACTCAGATCCATTCAGTTTGTTTATGTTTGAAACTGTGAAATGTTCAGCAGTCTGGCTTACAGCAGCTCTGCACTCCTTCACTGTCATGTATAAGTCATCCGACAGCCAAAAATAACAACTGTGAATCTCTAAAATCTGCAGCTGTGTCTGGCCGTTTCCTGATGTGAAATACTTTCTGTTTCTCCCTCCAGATGAGCTGGCCAGCTGTTTTGAGTGTGACGGTCTGGTTGGAGGACTTTTTGATGACTCGTCTTCTACTGGTACCGTCCGGCGCTCCCTCTCGGCTCCTCACCCCCCCACATTGGACCCAGTCTCCTCAGTGGCCTCATGTGACACCCAATCCAAGTACCATTGTGACCTGTTGGCCCGAAATGGCAGTGATGTGTACCGGTACCCAAGCCCGCTGCACGCTGTGGCTGTGCAGAGCTCCATCTTCCTGCAGATGTTGGGGAATGGAGGTCACAGCAGAGACGAAGGGATTCTGAAAAGCGGGGAGGCTGGTGGCGAAACACTCAAACCTGAATCCTCCCCACTTCCTGTTCCTGTTTCAGTTCCTCTTGTACCTCAAAGCTCCTCCTGGCCGCCCCCCTCATCCTCCTCCCAAACCCCTTCCCAAAAGCGTCTGGACAGCTACATCTATAGTCTGCTGCAGAGGAGGGCCCAGCCCGTCAGGACCAGCAAACCCAGGACCAGTATCAGCACAGATCCGTCAAAGAGCATCCTGAGGCAGGCCAGCCTCTGTGTGAGGCAGGTGACTGGTCCCAGTTATGGTTCTGGTTTAGGGACTCTGAGGGGATCTGAAATCAAACCCTCCTGGGCAGCAGAAGGTGCTGCCACCTCATCTCCGCAAAGGCAATGCTCTGTGGAAAGTAAAAGTGAGGAGCAGGAAACCCAAAATGGCTTCCATGGCAGTGGTGTTGACACAGTGCAAAATGGTTTAAAGATTAACAGCAGTGACTTTGCACAAAACCAAACAGGCTCTCCTCTAAATAACAGCATCCAAACTCTCTGTTCTGTTACCAACAAGGACATTCATACAAGCACGAACAGTCTGTTGAAAAAGAAAAGCAAAGGGCTTCTTCCTCCCTCAGGCGTGTCTACAGCAACTCTGCCTAAAGACTTCAGGGAGCTGGGTAGTCCCAAAGCTAACTCCTGCCCCAAAGAAACCAAGCAGCCATGTTATCCTTCTGACCAGGACCCTCTCCTCAAATCACCTCCTATTGTCAAAACACAATCGGATGCTCCCAAGAACAGCCCCAAGCCTCTCCAAACCGGCCAGACAGAGACAGGTGATAGGTCAGTGTTGGAGCTCGCCAGTCTCGGGTCTTCCTCTCAGAGTCAGGACGAAGGAGGAGGAGGAGGTGGGAGTCACATGGTTAATGCCAAGTACATTCCCGCCCAGCGGCAAAACGTCAAACTTTGCAAGGGTGGCAGCAAGAATGTCAAGGTTGTCAAGGTGAAGAGTCGGGCCTCTGAACACAATGAGCTGACTACAGAGAGGCGAGGTGATAAATCTCACCACAGGTCCAGTTCAAAAAAGTCCCGGATATTGGAAGATGGAAGCTCCACCCACCTTAAAGTCTACAGGAGAGCAGCTGGCGGTGCGCCAGGAGCGTCCTCCTCAAGAATAAAACGACTTCCTGCGTCTATCCCAGAAGGCAGAGTCCTGGACAAACACGCCACATCGACACTAAGCAGTGTGCGGTCAGGTGTTTCCAGGCAACATCACCATGGAAACCACCACCACAACGGTGGCAACCACCATCATCATGGTCAATCCCATCATCACCATCACCACGGACGCGACCAGGTTGTAGTGGTTGCCAAACCGAAGTACAAGCGAAACGATTACCGGCGGTTACGTGCGATCATGGAGGTCCCTTATGATGAGGCGTTCAGGCGTGCCCAGCGGCGGCAGAGAAAGGAGCTGCTGAATCATTCTGCAGCCAATGGGTACCTTCCCTCCGCTGAGCAGCTCAGCAGCCCGTACTCTTACGTGGCAGGAAGTGACTCAGAGTATTCAGCTGAGTGCGCGTCTCTCTTTCACTCCACCATTGTGGACACCAGTGAGGACGACAGGTCCAACTACACCACCAACTGCTTCGGAGACAGTGAGTCCAGCGAGGAGGAGTACATAGAGGAGAGCACCACAACAAGTGATACTGAGGAGAGTGGAGGAGGTGGAGCTGGAGGTGGGGCAGGTGGGATGGGCAGAGGGTGGAGCCAGTTAGGGGCAGCTGGGACCAGGGCAGCGAGGCAGGAAATGACTCCAGCTCAGGCAAAGGCTTTTGTCAAGATCAAGGCCTCTCACAACCTGAAGAAAAAGATCCTGAGGTTCAGGTCAGGCTCACTCAAACTCATGACCACCGTGTGAGTCGAAACTAGCTAGAGCCATATCTGTTGGGGTGCCTTACCCATGCACTTCCAGTGTACCTGAACCAAACCCGACTGTGAACCAAACCTAATGAACAAAGAGATGGTACTATGGTAGGACAGGATCTGCGTGGTACACTTATGTGGTGGAAAAACACTTTTCTAGACTTGACATTTAAACCAACCACAAACTTCTTTACCCGAGTGATGAACCAAAACCAGTCATCCATCTTTGTAAAAGCATGTGTGACATTTTTCCAGGCTGATCCCCAACAAGAAAACAAACATCGCTATGGCATTTTTCTTAATTTACTGGCTTCTACATAGGATGCATCTTAGTCTTCAGTTGTTAGGTGGAGGGTTCATTTGGCGCCTTCAAACTCAGCCTTCCATGTTCTCCAGCGGGGTCCATCTGAACAACCACTGTTGCGGTAGTCAGTCTTTGTTGCCTTCCCTTCTAGTGTTCCTTAAAACGATATTAAAGTACCACTCTAAAAGGGAACAAGCAGGGATCTTTTTGGTGTACCTTCTTTATTGTCAGTAACAATAATAGCAACATTTTTCCTCTGAGTTAGAGCACTTGATTGGCAACCAAATGTTGTTTTCACATTGATCATGTGAGGTTTTGATTTTCAACCTGGAAATTTGAGGTTGCAACTTCAGGACCAAGTGATTTAACTTGTGAGAAAGCTGCACCACTGAGTTGTTCATATGGACTCTGCTGGTAAACACGACTAACAATACAACACTGGAAGGCACTATATAATTCATGTGTCCAAATTTTAATACCAAGTTCATTAAGGCAAATCAAATCAACATGGTGGCCCAAACAGTAGATAAGAATCACTTAGAGATGTTTGCACACTTTTTAGATTTTCTGAATGTCATACTGTACTTCAAAATCAATGGTTATGTCTATGTTGATCATATTATATCTCTGTTTCTGGTTCTAACAAGAATCCCACCTCCAGCGTCCCACACTGAGAAAAAACACACCATTGGATGCTTTTTGGAAATCTACAGTTTGGTTTGGAGTTTGGATTTAGCCAATCAAATTGGCCTCCTTCTCTCCCCTTTCTCTTTCCTGGCCCAACAAGTGCCTCGGCCGACGTAAACTCGGCTGTCCGCAAGACTTTAGAGGAGGAGTCAAGGTCTCAGTGTGCTTCAGACAAAATATTGGCACATTGTGTTGTCTGTCCACATCTAAAGTCATAGTGTTTCTACACTAGGCGAGGTAAAAAGCCCTCTGTCATCCCACTGCCTCCCTGATGTCTCTCCAACAAGTCTGTGTCTATTGTGTGGTTTTTAAGCAAGACTAGATTACCAACCAGGCAAGGTAGACCAATGCCCTGGGGCCCCAGACCTTCAGGGACCTCACGTCCCGAAGTTGTCTGTGTGACAATTTGGCAATTACTTTGTGGCAATTTGATTAATTTGAAATTTGCTTGGTAATATGCACCACTGAAGCACAATTAAAATCTTAAACCAGAAGTTCCCTGAAGTGGATCCTCTCTAACTCTTACCAATTTTCACATCGAAGTGGGGACTGCTACTGCATATGTGAAAAAAGTACTATAAAGCCTTTTGTGCCTCAAGTCACTTGAGTCAGTGCTGGGGCTGAAGACTACAAGTTTGAAAAGTAAAAAAATCTGGGGATTTGGAGTTAGAGAGAAGTGAGGTTATAGGACTGCAATGATCAATCTGTGGAGGACTCTTGGTCAAACCTGGTTTTAATACCTTTAATGCTTCAGTTGACATTCGGCTCACGTGTTGCATATCCTTAAAAACAATAATCTAATCAAATTATCACAAACTAACTGAAGTGTAGAAACATTGGTTGTTTTCTGGGAGTCTGAGTAAAATGGGTTGGGGTGACGTGTGTGTGAGGTGAGGCGATAATTAATCCAGCTCTGCTTTGTAGACTTGATCCCATGAATCGTAAAAATGTGGATAACAGAGCTCACTTCCAGACAGTCTCTCCTGGAAGACATTTGTGGTGTTGCACTTGTAAAGAATAAAAATAGAAAGCGAGAGAGAGACGGTCAGACCCCGCCTACTTTCATACCTCTACAACCTGACCAATCACTTCATGAAGTGGGCGTGATTATCAGAATTTGGCATTGGAAAAGGAAGTTGAACGGCACTTTGTTTGAAGCATACTGAGACCTTGTTGTCTGGTCTCTGGTAGCAGTGGGGCTGCAGTACGTTTTTCAGAGAGTTGTTGGGAAAGTTCTTCAGATGGTTCCTCAGAAGACATAATGTTTCCAGAGGGTTCTTACTAAAAGTTGTCCAGAAGGTTCTTCAGATGTTGGGTTGAGGGTTCAGGTCGGCTCTCCTTATTTCCTGCACTTTGAGACAAACTGTCAGTAGACAGGACAAACGGTGTTAATCTGTTGTTTGTATGTAGCCTTGTTTTGTATTTATTATCACATTAACGTTGCCCTTGGCTGTAGCGCACCGACACGGCAGGCCAAACATCTGTAAATGCTTCTCTTTTTATTAGACCGTTATGATTTAAGTTGTTTTTTTGATGAAAGCTATTTAAGAACCTAATATATTTGCTTGGTACACATTGGATACCACACATGGTACTGAACCACAGCTGATATAACATTTATACACTGATGTGTCTTTCTTTTTACTTACACCAGAGTTGCTACGGTAACCTATTAATCCAGCATTTAGATGTTTAGGTGAAAACCAGGCTAAGTGATGCTCATGACAGTTTGTATCATCACTGTTGGGTGAAAATCAGTGGCAGGATAATGTGTTTCTCCGTATGCGGGGACCATTTTGGATTTTGCATCCAGCAGAAAGCTTCCTTGTAAAAGTTTTTAGTATAATGGATGTTTTGGAGCCACAAGGTGATTTAACAGTTAACAGCACATCAGTGTCTGTATTACAACATGTTTTTTGTTCCTAATTAAACCTGCTCCTGGTTGAAATATAGTCTAGAATCATGTAAACTTGATGTGTCTAAAAAACACATACTGAACTAAGCCTGGTTTTAGCCGAGATGTCTTCTCACCTGCAAATCACCAAAGCCATGTTCACTGTAAACCAGGAGGGAGGTCAGTTACAAGGTTAATTTTATCAGTTGAAGGAAGAGCCCAACATTTTGTAAAATTCTCTTGTGCTTAGATGTTTCAGATGAATATCAGTTTCATCTCCGTGCATCCACAGCAGAAATAGGTCCAGGACGTGTTTAGCCTAGCTTAGCACAAAGACTGTAGGCAGAGGGAAACTGCTTCCCAGTGTAGCTAAACAGCTAGTATAATCAATTATATATTAGGTGTTTTGTCAGGTGTTTAAAGATACATGGTTGATATTATGTTGTGGTAGCATCAGCTACCATAACCTTAGCTAGCTGCAAACAGCTAGCATAACTGATGTTGTGGTAACTGTTTCTAGCTAACAGGTATCATACCAAGATGTGTTTAACAGCAGGAGCTTAGCGCAAAGCATGGAAACAGGGGGAAACTGCTGGCCAAGCACCAACAGTGAAGAGAGTTTTTATTGAACAGATACAGAGCCAGGAGGATAGATTGATATAGGTATCAGATTGGTCCAGAATGTGTTTAGCTGAAGACTGAAAAAGGAGGAAAGTGCTAGTCAGGGTAGATAGAAAACGGTAAGCATAACAAACATTGTGTTGGGTTTATGGTATTTACACACAGTTAGCATATCTGATGTAATGGTTGCTGTTATACAAGGAAATGTTTAGCTTAGCTTAGGTGGAAGCAGGGGTAACTGTTAGCCTAGCTTCATCAAAAAAATCTACCTTCAAACAACTCAAAGTCTCTTGGATTTACATGTTGTGTGTTGTTTATTGAACAGTGTTGAAATATGCATTTAAAATAGAAATATTGTTGAGAGACAGTTTCCCCCTGCTTGCAGTCTTTGTGCAAAGCTAGGCTAAACATGTTCTGGAACTACAGTACTGGACTCACTGAGATGAAACTGATGGAACTGTCAACATTTTCTTTTTAATTGTACTTTTTATCCAGACAGATAGCAGGATCATGCTAACACACTGTTGGTGTTTCATGTCTTAAAATAAGTTTTCTGTGAGCTCTTTAAATTCACTGTATTCATCTATTCTGGTCCAGAGTTTACGTGTTCCAGATATAAATAGCTCCTACAGAGCTTTAAAAGCCACAGAGAGCTCATTTTCAGCTGTCACATGATGTCTTTCTGTTCACAGCTACTCTAAGTTTCCAGTGACTTTGAGATTTGTTCTGCTGTCTGAAACAGTTTATATTTAAACGTCAGACTTCAGTGTGAGTGTTTAACAGCCAAAAACCTTCAACCAAAAGTCAAACCTGACTCCTCCTGAAGTTTAACCAACAAGCTGCTTCTCACTGATCCAGCGGTACTGATTGAACTCTTGTAAATGATCATATATGCAACTGTAAATGACTGTTACTGATGTGTGTGTGTATATAATGTCTGTATGCCAATACTGGTGCTTAACCTTTTTATCCTTCATTAAATGTGGACTTTAACATCAGTGTTTCATTGTTCTGGGTTCATCTGCTACCTCTGACCTCAAATCCCAAATCCTGACAGCCTGGAGCTGCGAGGGTTTTGTCCCAGTTGGCATCCAGTAATAACCCGTCTCCCTGCCGCTCAGCCCGATCACAAGATGTTTAGATTTGTGTTAAGCTGCGCCGCACACTCCTGACTCTGTCAAATCTTTTTATCTGCATATTTCTCGCAGCTCTGTGACTCGGTGGAGTCTGATCTCACTGCAAAGGATTTATCCAAACCAGCAGCGTGGCTGAAACATGTCCATGTCTGTCTAATAGTTGGAAACAGTGGAGGGATTTATGGCACAACTTCACCTCATTCCACGGTGAAATATAAAAGGTCAAACTGCAGCAACACTTGTGTAAAGAACAACTTTATGGTTAAACCAACATGTTTCAGCTTGTGACCTTCATCATTCATCATCAGCCCGAGTCCAACAGTTTGGTCCAGACAGAAACATCTCATGTCTCAGATCGTCTTGGACACTGTCCCACTGTGTCTCATATCTGGTAATGTCTCATTGCATTTCATTACATCTTGTTTCATCTAATATCATCTAGTTGCGTCTTGGTTTGTGTCAATGGATTTCATTGCATCTCATTTAGTTGTATGGTGTACCATGTCTAATCAGGTGACTTTGTATCTCGTATGTTGTTTGTTCCTAATTGCATCTCGTTTTGTCTCACAGTGTCTCTGTGTATCTTGTGTCTTGTGATATTGCATCCCTTGGCATGTCGTTTTGTCTCATGGTGTCTCGTTGTCTTGCTGTTATTTTAGTCTCTTAATGCTATGCTACGTCCAATCAGGTGACTTTGTAACTCATATTTTGATTCTTCTAATTGCATCTTGTTTTGTCTCATGGTGTCTCATTGTGTCCTACATCTTGTTTCATGTTGGTTTGTAATATTGCATCTCTTTGCATGTTGTTTTGTCTCATTGTGTCTCGTTGCATCTCATGGTGTCTCCGTGTATCTCTTGTCTTGTTGCATCTCGTTTTGTCTCATTGGATCCAGCTGCGTCTCGCTTTGTCTTTTGTCTTATCATGTTATTTGCGTCTCTTTATGCTACGCTGTGTTATGTCCAATCGGGTGACTTTGGATCTCGTATCTTGTTTCATCTCGTCGCATCTCTTTTTGTCTCGTTTTGTCTTATTGTGTCTCATATCTTGTTTTGTATTACTGTGTTTTATTTTCTTACTGGATCTGGTCTCTGTCTCTGGTTGTGTCTCGTTGTGTTTGTCTCACATTACGTCTTTATGTCTCTATCTCTCATTGCATCTAGTTGTGTCTCTGTCTCTGGTTGTGTCCTGTCTCTGTTTTCTCGCTGCATATTGTGTGTTTCACTGTGTCGTTGTGTTTCTGCGGTCTGTAGCTGCAGCACATATTTAGGGGTTTTAACATGTTTTATGGTTCACTTTGTTTTTGGAGAGACGGCTGTTGGATGTAATTAGTCCGACCACAAATCATCATGTTGATGTTCAGACGGTTCAGAGAGAGTTCAGCTCATCAAACGCACACACACACACACACACACACACACACACACACACACACACACACTGCTCCACCATATGAATCCTGTTATGTAACTGAGTGGTGACTTTGTGGAGTTTAAGTGAAAGCTGAAGAATTTAATCTGCTGCTCTGATCTGATTTGTCTGATGTCGATTCCAACGCTGTCGTCTGATCTGAGTCTTCATCATTTATACAAACCTCAATGTTCCACAGTCAACACAACCCCCACTGTCTGCAGACACACTGTGTCCTTACACAAGATTTTATTATCTATATGTTAATTGGATTTAGTTTTATTTGCACAAGAGATTTCAAAAACATGTTTGTATCGAACCGTTAAATAAAACACAATTATGCAAACAAGCAAAGAAATATTATGAGGGTATATATATGTGTATAGCAGTGTTATGTGGGTATATATATGCGTATAGCAGTGTTATGTGGATATATATATGAGTATAGCAGTGTTATGTGGGTATATATATGCGTATAGCAGTGTTATGTGGGTATATATGTGAGTATAGCAGTGTTATGTGGGTATATATGCGTATAGCAGTGTTATGTGGGTATATATATGAGTATAGCAGTGTTATGTGGGTATATATATGTGTATAGCAGTGTTATTTGGGTATATATATGCGTATAGCAGTGTTATGTGGGTATATATATGCGTATAGCAGTGTTATGTGGGTATATATATGCGTATAGCAGTGTTATGTGGGTATATATATGAGTATAGCAGTGTTATGTGGGTATATATATGTGTATAGCAGTGTTATTTGGGTATATATATGCGTATAGCAGTGTTATGTGGGTATATATGTGAGTATAGCAGTGTTATGTGGGTATATATGTGTATAGCAGTGTTATGTGGGTATATATATGCGTATAGCAGTGTTATGTGGGTATATATATGAGTATAGCAGTGTTATGTGGGTATATATATGAGTATAGCAGTGTTATGTGGGTATATATATGAGTATAGCAGTGTTATGTGGGTATATATATGTGTATAGCAGTGTTATGTGGGTATATATATGAGTATAGCAGTGTTATGTTGGTATATATATGAGTATAGCAGTGTTATGTGGGTATATATATGAGTATAGCAGTGTTATGTGGGTATATATATGAGTATAGCAGTGTTATGTGGGTATATATATGTGTATAGCAGTGTTATGTGGGTATATATATGAGTATAGCAGTGTTATGTTGGTATATATATGAGTATAGCAGTGTTATGTGGGTATATATATGAGTATAGCAGTGTTATGTTGGTATATATATGAGTATAGCAGTGTTATGTTGGTATATATATGAGTATAGCAGTGTTATGTGGGTATATATATGAGTATAGCAGTGTTATGTTGGTATATATATGAGTATAGCAGTGTTATGTGGGTATATATATGAGTATAGCAGTGTTATGTGGGTATATATATGAGTATAGCAGTGTTATGTGGGTATATATGCATATAGCAGTGTTGTGTTGGTATATATATGAGTATAGCAGTGTTATGTGGGTATATATGCATATAGCAGTGTTATGTTGATATATATATGAGTATAGCAGTGTTATGTTGGTATATATATGAGTATAGCAGTGTTATGTGGGTATATATGCATATAGCAGTGTTATGTTGATATATATATGAGTATAGCAGTGTTATGTGGGTATATATATGAGTATAGCAGTGTTATGTGGGTATATATATGAGTATAGCAGTGTTATGTGGGTATATATATGCGTATAGCAGTGTTATGTGGGTATATATATGCGTATAGCAGTGTTATGTGGGTATATATATGCGTATAGCAGTGTTATGTTGGTATATATATGAGTATAGCAGTGTTATGTGGGTATATATATGAGTATAGCAGTGTTATGTGGGTATATATATGCGTATAGCAGTGTTATGTGGGTATATATATGAGTATAGCAGTGTTATGTGGGTATATATATGAGTATAGCAGTGTTATGTGGGTATATATATGAGTATAGCAGTGTTATGTGGGTATATATATGAGTATAGCAGTGTTATGTGGGTATATATATGAGTATAGCAGTGTTATGTGGGTATATATATGCGTATAGCAGTGTTATGTGGGTATATATATGCGTATAGCAGTGTTAGGTGGGTATATATATGAGTATAGCAGTGTTATGTGGGTATATATGCGTATAGCAGTGTTATGTGGGTATATATATGAGTATAGCAGTGTTATGTGGGTATATATATGAGTATAGCAGTGTTATGTGGGTATATATATGCGTATAGCAGTGTTATGTGGGTATATATATGAGTATAGCAGTGTTATGTGGGTATATATATGAGTATAGCAGTGTTATGTGGGTATATATATGAGTATAGCAGTGTTATGTGGGTATATATATGAGTATAGCAGTGTTATGTGGGTATATATATGAGTATAGCAGTGTTATGTGGGTATATATATGAGTATAGCAGTGTTATGTGGGTATATATATGAGTATAGCAGTGTTAGGTGGGTATATATATGAGTATAGCAGTGTTATGTGGGTATATATGCGTATACCATCCCTCCAGTAAATCTGTCTACGTTCCCAAAACAAGTTAAAATTGTCAATGAAAGCCACGTCGAAGCCACTGCAAACCAATGACAGCCAGGTGTGTCGGCTCGGCAGGTGACTGAAATGACCCACCTCACGGCCAAGAGTGGGGATTGGTCCAGAGATGTAAGCATGGTACTTCTGTGTCTCCAGGACCTTCAACAAGTGGATGAAGTCCAGTTTAAGCAGTTCCGACTGTTGATTTGGGATGTCATTCGTTCCCACATGGACTACAATCTCCTCCAATGTTGGATGGTCCTGTATAATCTCTGGTATTCTGATGGCTAGTTCCTTTGCCCCTGGCACCAAGAAAACTGTATGTTTACACAGTCTTCATCTTGATATTCTGGACTATGGAGTCCCCTATGACCACAGTTGTGAACTGGGATGGTGTTGGAGCTGTGCTGGAACCAGCTGCTGTGCCAAAGGATGGCAGGGGTGAAGGTAGAGGAGTACGATGCAGAGCAGGATGTGGTGGAGTAACCCGTACCCTGAGGTTCCTTTCGTGGAGCTGGAGTGACTGCCAGGAGGCGTCCTTCAGGATGCCGGTCCAACTGTTTGCCCTGCGGTGTCCATGGATGAGGGAGACCGAAGGCCTCCCCCCGCGTCTAGCTGGATGTCCCGGGATGGCAAGATGGAACAGGGTTCCACAGATGGTGGTCCAGGGCTCCATTTGCTGGGGGGTAGATCTAACCTGAGCCTTCGGTCTAGCACCTAGTTAGCTCCAGGGACCTGCAGCTTGAGAAGGAGCTGGTTCTGAGTATGGCACAGTCGAGTCGAGTTCCCATCTAACTATGATAGCATTAGCAGGGCCGATGCTAACCAGGGATTCGAGGAGCTGTTTGTCTCCATTAACCCGATAAAGGATGGATATTCTTTGTTCCTGTTTGGTGATTCTCTGGCTAAGACAGAGACAGCTTGCACACCCAAGAAAGCTCCAACACCACTGCAAATACAACAAAATGAACTTACTGTGTGTGTGTGTGTGTGTGTGTGTGTGTGTGTGTGTACATGTTTGATGACCTCTTTAAGTCAGTCTGAATCTCTGAATGGTCAGTCTGGCTGGAAACCCCATACCTCAACACATATGGTCCTACAGATGGTCTCTCTCTCTCTCTCACACACACACACACACACACACACACACACACACACACACACACACTCACACACACTAAAAACACTAAACACAAAGTCCATGAATATGTCTTCACATTCGCCCCAGAGAGATGTTACTGAGAGGATCAGATTCAGTATATTTGTCTTCAGGTTATTTCTGTGTCTGAATATAAAGAAGGTGAACTGACAACAAGGTGATCAATGTGTTCTCTGCAGGGAACCGCTGACGCTGTGTGTGTGTGTGTGTGTGTGTGTGTGTGTGTGTGTGTGTGTGTGTGTGTGTGTGTGTGTGTGTGTGTATTCTCTCCTGGGATTCATTTACATGCAGTCAACACTCGCTGGACGTCTCTGTTCAGTCCGTCTCCACACTAACTAACACACCGTTCAGCCTCCTCATCTGTTACTCTCAGGCTGCTGCAAATAAATTGATCTGGACTCAGATTTTGTCGCAGTGCAGTCCAGCAGTGTCCTGCAACAGTCAGTGATACTACATAAGAACTCACACCTTCATTTATCTTATAGATGTACACCACAAGGCAGAGGCTACACGACCAGAGAGGGTAGCCGAGCTAGCACCACGCAGCCGGCTAATCTGTTAGCTTTTTGTGACTAATATTTGATTGATTTTGCCTTTTATATGAGACAAACTGTGCGACCACATTGATGTTTTATGAGTTTTTATGAAACATTACAGTGAAGTGAAGTTTATTTATATAGTACATTTCATACACAGGGCTGCATATAATGCCTTAAAAACATTAAAAAGAAGAAAAACAGCATAAAAACATTAAAATGCAAATTAAAAGAATAGAAACCTTTTGAAACATGAAAGAGCAGAGACATGAATACAGGTCTGTGTCTGAAATTACTTCCTTTATAATAAACACTAAATGTTTTACTCAGTGAGCAGCAAATCAAGGTTTCAGACACTAACTAATCATGTCTAGTCATGTGACGGTACAATACGGAGCATTGCATTGTGGGATTGTGGAGGGTAAATGTGGTGCTCTATATAGTAAATACGGAGTGACTTTGGGCAGGTTAGGTAAAGACGGTGCAGAACTTAAGGAGACATATTCAGCTTTTTGTGGTTTGCTGTTATTTATATCCGGCTCTGATGTCAGATGTTGAACACGGAGGCTGAACTGGGGGGCTGCATAAAGGGCCAGTATGAGATAAGTAAGAAGTTTTTAACTGTAAATCATTCAAATACATTCCAGTAAAGCACCAGAATATAAAGACGGACCTGGAAATGTGCAGAATGTGTGTCCTTGCAAAGTTTTGAACCTGGATTTAAATGTGGTCGGTGGAGGTTTGTTGCAGCTCTGCGCTGCACAGTAACTAAATGCTGCTCCTCTATGTTTAGTTTGCTCTCTGGGAATAATTAGCAGTCTGATGCCCTGAGAGGCCGAGAGGCTTCATGAGGTACTTTAAACTATTCCCTGAAGACACTGGGAACCAGTGCAGAGACCCCTGACCCCTGCTGGGATGTTCAGGCGTCTTTGTCAGGACTGTAGCATCAGGTCGGCTCAGGTCTCAGATTCTGCAGCATCAGTTGGAATCAGGTCTGAAAGGACGTGTTCAGGTCTCAGTTGCAGAACTCGAGCATGTTGAGTTATACTCAGGCCTAAAACTGGAAACGGAAGACATGCATGACATTGTTTAGTCATCGTCTCTATTCTCTAATCTATCACTGATGTATGAGCTCAGAAACATCACTCATTTAATGTTTCTTATATGTAGCTTTAAATTTGCAGTATGTTGAGTGGAGCTATTATTACATTTTGTTGTGTTTAAGTACCGTAAGAGACTGCAGCGTATAGCTGTGTGTGTGTGTGTGTGTGTGTGTGTGTCGGTGTGTTTGTCTGTGTGTGTGTGTGTGTGTGTGTGTGTGTGTTTGTCTGTGTGTGTGTGTGTGTGTGTGTGTGTGGGTGTTCTGAGGCCATTAGTCATGGTCTTTCTGGTCATTAACATAATGAGAGTCGACTGCTGACAGCTCTGCTGATAAGAACTGCATTAACCTCCACACACACACACACACACACACAAACACACACATACACACACACTGTCTGCAGTGAACATGTTCACACAAATTGAAAACACAGTAATATGCAGGAAAACAGACCTTTCACACACAGCAGCTGGGCTTCAGAGGTTTTTATTTAAAGGTGCTATATGTAAGATTCAGTTATTCCTTCTCACTAGTGACACTAGTGAGGCTGGCGATGAGCTGCAGTCAGCATCCATCACACATCTGCTCGTATTCCTTCAGCAGTTAAAACCACAATATCAGAATATGTTTCACATGCTTTGCAGTAACGTTAGCTTATCTGTCCAATAGGAAGAAAGCCAGCCACGTTAGCGGATTCCATTTCTAAGCTAACATTAGCTAGCGCTTAGCGCTGTAGCCAGAGGCAAGGCACTCGTGAGCGCGTATAAATCTCATATCATTTGTACTTTCCCTGTAAAACTGTCCCGAGTCCTTTACATAGAAATCCAAAGATAAAAGATAAGATGACACATTATTGATCCCTGGGTTATGAAAGATGTTACAGGCGCAAGGAAGGAAACAGGCTGTCAGGGAACATCTCATTTTATTACTTCTTCATATTCTGTCTGTCACCTTTAAAGGAGGGTTCACAATATTTCCAGTGTGTTGATACAGCAGTCAGGTGTCTGTAATCATTCCTCCTGTTCATACTGGATATTAAAAGATCCTTCAAATGTGCTTTCAATGGAAGTGATGGAGGCCGAAATCCACAGTGTGTCCACACAGTCATTTAAAAGTCTGTGTGAAGCTTCTACTCAGCTTCATCAGTCTGAGTTCGTCACATCAAGTGGATATCTGACACATCTGAGCGATGTCAGTGACACATTACTGCTGTGGAGCCAATAATGCTTCTGATTACTGTTATCAAGCATTATTAATTGGACCAAGCTGACTTCCAGTCCTATAAATCTGCAACAGCAAATATACTCCGAGAGAAACAGTAATCAGTAATGTAGGCGTGTGTGGATGTGTGTGTGGATGGATGGATGGAAGAGGCGAGATGAAGGAGGCAAGCTTTACAGTCAGGACCACACCGGGCCCAGGTGTGGCTCATGATGGCGATGACGAAGCTCCGCCCCGCCCTGGATCCTGCAAGACAAAAGGAAACCAGCAAACGGAGCGCAGGAGCGCCTCGTGGAGCGGAGGGGTCGTCACATGATATTTAATCAAAGTAGCAAAATGTTCACTGAGAAAATATTTAACTAAACATTTCATACAGTATCTGCTTGCAGTGATAAAAGCATGAATTCTGATTTTCTCGTTGTTTCAGACCATCGCAGCTCTGAGTTCAGGTTCAGGAAGGATTTTGGAAACAAGCTTTTTAAATCAGAGAACGTTAGAGGGCAAGATCGATATCAGTCTCATGTCTCTGTGGTAAAATATGAAGCTACAGCCAGCAGCTGGTTAGTTTAGCTTGCCTGGTTCTGATTAACACCTTATACCTCTTTTACTTTAATCTGTACAAAGACTGAACGATTCGCTGTGTTACGGAGGGTTTTTTTTGCCAGACTATTTCTTGGCTCTGAGTGATTGCCAGGCAACAAGCAGAGACACCAGGAAGTTCTTGGTCCCGGCCAAGAAATAGTCCGACACATGAATCCCCGTAACAAAGCAAAAATTTTTACCTCAGCGTTCTGTTTTCCTGAGGGGCCTGAACGCAGCAGCTCTGCTCTGAAATATTATTTCTGCTTCTTTCAGTTTTTCCGTCGGAGCTGCAGGTTTGGCTGCAAGAGGACGACAGACTGACTCTGCAGGACACACAAATACACACACACACACACACGCACACACACACACACACACACACACGCACACACACGCACACACACTGCTCTGGATCAGCCTGTCGGCTCAGAGGGAACAGAAGAATAAATCACTGCACTGTTACTCACAGGAAACACTGAAAATCCTTGAGAGTGCCCGTAAACATACACACACACACACACACACACACACACACACACACACACACACACACACTGCAGCCATTTGTTCACCTCCTTCAACACCCGCAGATACAGAAAATCCCTGCTGCCCTTCACACTCAGCTGCAGCTGTGTGTGTGTGTGTGTGTGTGTGTGTGTGTGTGTGTGTGTGTGTGTGTATGTGTGTGTGTGTGTGTGTGTGTGTATGTTTTCACAAAGCGAACCCTGCATGTGTGCTTTTATAAGAAATACCGTCGATGGTTCCGTCATGTCTTTGTGTTTCCTGTCCTGATTTCTCATCGTCTTTGCTTTTTTACAGATTTTTCCTCCCAAAAAAATCATCATGTTTTCATAAAAAGATAAAATAAGATTACACTTTAT
>NC_056548.1:694549-712049 GCF_910596095.1 Thunnus maccoyii | reverse complement strand
CATTCATTCTTGTCAGCTGTGAAAGAAACATAAAGTTCTGGTGATGTTAGCTGCTATAAAACGCTGCGCAACAGATTGTTAATATAATAAATGACAGTGAGCACATAAAGCTCTCATGTTGTTAATGCTGCAGTTTGATTTTAGTGAATTATTATGTGTTCAGTGTTTTTTATCTCCTGCTCAGGATAAAAGCAGAACGATGCCGTTACTTCACTGACAAACACAAAATCACCAGGAGCTCACCTGTAGCAGCACGTCAGCTGACACCTTCATCATAACAAACAGTAACTGAACGTTTCACTCTTCTTCTCACACTGGATCTTTATTTCACTTCTAGCAGATTTCACACTGAAGTTACTGTTTGCTTCTCATTCGGAGTGAAAACCAGTTCAGTGAAGCAAACAGTGACTCGCATCACACCTGAGAATCTTCTCTCCAGGTGTGACCTGCAGGTGTGACCCGGAGTCCCCAGACAGACCCGGTCTCCAGTCCAGTCCAAGATCTCCCCGAAGACCTGAGAGGAAAACCTGTGTGTGTGTGTGTGTGTGTGTGTGTGTGTGTGTGTGTGTGTGTGTGTGTGTGTGTGTGTGCTCCTCTGGGGAATATTTACTGTGTTTATTCCATCTGAACAAACAAACCACTGATTTCTGTTATTTCAAACTGTCACAAATGTCTTTTTTATGTTTATTAATTATAATAATTGATCTTCAGTTTATTGTCACAGAGACTAAAGAAAGCAGAAAATATTCACATTTAACAAGCTGGAATCAGAGAATTTGGACTTTTTCTTCTTTAAAAAATGACTCAAAACAATGAATTGATTATTAAAATTGTTAATTTAATTGTTGGCAACTAATTGATTAATCAACTCATCACTGCAGCTCTAATCTGGAGTTATTGTCATAACAACAAACCTGCTGAAGTTACAGGTTTATTAAAAGCTAGCGGGATCACGACCAACATGTTTCACGTTTCAGATTTATGATGAGAGAATGTTGATATTTGATGTCTGTTAGTTGAGTTGTAACGTCATCAACAGCAAGTCAGACATTTGTGAAAGATGCTAACTGGGATCGGCGATGCTCCTCCAGCCCGCCTCCTGGCGTCCAAGATAAAAAAAACAGTCGTACATGATGTTGTTAAAACACAAACAAACATCTTTCCTACCATAGCGAGGTAGACAATGAGCTACAAGCTAATCTTCATCATAACGAGGTTTAATAACTCTGGTCTCTATGAAGAGCAACATGACTTCAACTTTAACTTAGTTTGCTGCTGGAAACTCAACCTTCTGTCATCTAGTGGCTCCTCTTTGTTTTTGTGTTTAATCGTTTGTTCCAAGTTGACTGGTGAAAGAAGTTTTTAAATAATTATTTAAATTTGACCTCAAATGACCTTCTGATTGAATCGTGTGAATACGAACCACCTGCGAGGCGGTCTCAACCCGCTCAAACTGAAGATGTTTCCCTATTTTTTAGCAGTTCATAGACTACGTTAATTAATCGACTGATCAAGAAAATAATGTACAGATTGATCAATGATGAAAATAATCATTAGTTTCAGCTCTACATTATTTCTCTCATGGAAACACTGAAGGACTAAACATCTGACAGAAATGATCAATTCTTTGATATGAGTGTCTGTGACTGAAATCAATATAAAAGATCAAATTCTCACCTTCACACACACACACACACACACACACACACACCTTCACACACACACACACACACACACACACACACACACACACACACACACACACACACCTGCTGCAGGCTGCAGAGCACAAACACGCCCACGCTACCACCTACATGATGCTTTACTGTGTAAACACTTCAACACACACTTATGTCTGTGTGTGTGTGTGTGTGTGTGTGTGTGTGTGTGTGTGTGTGAAGGTGTGTGTGTGTGTGTGTGTGTGTGTGTGTGTGTGTGTGTGTGTGTGTGTGTGTGTGAAGGTGTGTGTGTGTAGGTTTTTGCTGATTCGTTTTATCGTTATTCCTTTTTGGATTGAATATCCAGCAGGTCTGCGGACATTCAGCCAATTCGTTTTTGCGTTTGAAACCAAAAACGGAAGTCACGTGGTTTTTTCCTTTTTTCATTTTAAACCAAAAACGAAAAACGAAATCACGTGATCTATTCTTTTTTTATTTCCCAACGAAAATCCAGAAAACCAAATTCAAAAGACAATTTTAGTTTAGAAATCAAGTATTTTTGTCAGTTTTGTACGATAGCGGAAGCGGCTACATTAGCCTACCCATGATCCTCAGCGACCGTTGCTATGGTGAAGACGCCAGCGACAGCCGCGCGTGTGTGTAAACGGGATGAAGACGAGGTTATAAAACTGAACTTTACATTTCACATCCCTCATTTCAGCCCTACACTCATCAAACTGGACTTTAGATTGTGCATTTATTCAACCTCCGCTGTTACATGATGTAATTATTTATTAATTATTTATGTTTAATTTATTCTCTTGTCAATGTTATTTTCTTTACAGTTCATTATACAGTAAAGTACGTTGATCCCGATCATAACCAATAATCTGCAGTACTACATAATGTTATACTGACTATATGTTAAGGCTGTCGCTGGCGTCTTCACCATAGCAACGGCCGCTGAGGATCATGGGTAGGCTAATGTAGCCGCTTCCGCTATCGTACAAAACTGACAAAAATACTTGATTTCTAAACCAAAATCGTATTTTGAATTTGGTTTTCTGGATTTTCGTTGGGAAACTAAAAAGGAATAGATCACGTGATTTCGTTTCTCGTTTATGGTTTAAAATGAAAAAAGGAAAAGAAACACGTGACTTCCGTTTTTGGTTTCAAACTCAAAAACGAATCAGCTGAATGTCCGCAGACCTGCTGGATGTTCAATCCAAAAAGGAACAACGATAAAAACCAATCAGCAAAAACCAAAAACGGGCCGAGTTTGATTGGTTATTTGATTCTGACACCAAAAACGTTTTTTTTTTTTGTTTTTTTGTTTTGAAACAAATAACAGATTTACCGTTTTTTGGTTTTTGAATTACAAATGAATTACGAATTATCTGATGATACCTGGACCCATAGACACAGTTCAGTGACATTTTCCCTTTAATAAACACTGTGAACATCAGTCTGTATTCACATTAAATCCTCACTGAGGAACTTTGCCCGTCTAGTTTAGCAGATTATAATAAACAAATCCATGTTATTATTAATTATTTTGTTATTAATCCTGTAGAACTGCTTGCCTGGCGCATACACCAAGGTTGCGGGTTGCACGGCCCACTGAATATGCGCAGTAGTGTTTCCCCCGCTGGCCCCGCCCCCCCAGTTCCCGCTCCGCCCATAGACGTCACATGGTGATGACATCACAGACCTTTAAATCACTTTTCTCAGCTTGAGGAAAGTTTCATGCGCGGCTGCTGCATCGTGTCGTCTAGAGATTCGAGGTCTCGCCTATTTTCTCTGTGTGATGCTCGCAGTCATATGACATCATACCAGCAACGTTACACCTTTCACCATGGTTTCAGTGTCTGTAGAATACGATCATTGAAGTGTCACTGCTGTGATCAGCCTGAGCGGTGCAGCCGGAGCAGGAAGTCTCTCTGGCGGGAAACTCCAGCACGGAGGGTCGGTGACACACGGAGCTTCTTCTCTCGACGCCTGTCGCTTCCTGTGATGTCGGTTCAAACCGGAGCTCCTGCCTGCTGTTTCACCTGCTTCCAGGCGGAGATTTGGTGTCATTATTTTCCTGATTTGTTGTCAGTTTCCCTCCTGACAGTTTGTCCGAGTGTGTTTGGCTGGTTTGGGGAACTTGGAGCGGTGACGGCGGGGTTTAACTGGCAGAATGATTAATATCATGAATTTTTAAAACCTGTTAAATCCTGTGTGAGGAGCGTATGTGGCAGAAAGAAAGCCACTTTCACCTCAGACATGCTTCTTAATCTTATACTGTCTAAACTAAATATAAATAAAGTTTATAATTACATGATATGAAACATGCTGTTATTGATGGCCATTATCAAAACCAAACAGATCTGCAGCAGAAGCGCCGCAGCAACAACGCCGTCCATGTGGACGCTGCAAGCGTGCGAGATGCACACGTGCTGCTGAGGTTCACACAGGCTTGTGTGTCCCAGGCGCTACAGTGGCGGTCTATGTGGAAAATGGTTTCTGGGCCGCAGGGGGGATTCGTTGCTGCAATACTGCGAGTGGCCACTGGGAGGAACTATCCAGCTCTTATAAAACATCCACGGTGCGACGAAGTGCTGCGACAATTTGTGGAGACTTCACACTCGCAGTGTGAAAGACGATTATTTTTAGAGTGTAAACTCCTCACATCCCGGACGCCGCGATGAGCAGAGACCCGGCTTCAGGAGTCTCCACGAGACGTTCAGGTGGAGTGTCGTAAAACAGACGTCTGTCTCTCTCTGAGGGACAGTCAGAACAGGACGCCTCATACACGAGTGTCAGTCTGACGCTGAGGTCGGACTATTTTTAGTCCTACGTTAAGTTTCAGTGCGATTCCTCTGAGTGATTCTGAGGAGTTTGATAAACATGAGCTCAGGTTTCAGTTCAGTTTGGATGTGAGATGAGCTGCTGTTGTTTACAGTCAAATCAGCTGTATTTTTAAACTGAATTTGAATCAGAAGCAAAGAAGAAAAGGAAGAGCTTTAAATACCACACACACACACACACACACACACAGACACACACACACACACACACACACACACACACACACCTCCACCCGGCTGCTCCCTCTGACAAAACAAATGATCCTCCCTCCTCTTCTCTTCCAACGTGGCTGCCGGGCAAAGCATTCAGCTGTCTCTGAGGACACACACACACACACACACATGCACACACACACACACATACACACATGCACAGGACTGTGTTCATGTACTTGTGAGGACCCTCGGTGATGTTTCCTTTCAGCCAGACGTTAATCTGATCCTTTAACTTTAACCTTTAAACTCAGATTTAACATAATAAAATGTCCACACACACACACACACACACATACACACACAGAGGCCGTTTCCTCCTCCGTCTCCATGACAACGACGACAAGAGTAAAAAAGTGTTTCTGTTTCAGCTGAAATATAAAACTTTGATATCGTCTCCATCAGCAGACTTCATTTCCTCCACTGATACACATCTGTGTGTGTGTGTGTGTGTGTGTGTGTGTGTGTGTGTGTGAGAGTGTGTGTGTGTGTGTCTGTATGTGTGTGTGTTACATTTTTGAAGAGGGAGGAACCTTTGAGAAAAAGTGAGGACATTTTGTTTTCTCAGAGCTGGTTTTGGGATGAATGTTCTGGCAGATCTGCGTCTGCTGGCTGATGCCACAAAACCACAGTTTGATTCCTGCAGCGAACCTTTGTTGCATCTCATTCCATCTCTCTCTCCTGGCTTCCTGTCATCTCAACTGTTGCTGTCCAATAAAGGCACAAAATGTCCTAAAATATATATGTTTTTAAAAAAATTTGGAATCAGATTTATTATTATTACTGAAGCGTCCATGTTGGACTGATCTGAGAAGTTGACATTAGGAGTAAAGAAGGAGAAGAAGAAGTGAAATCCTGCTACTATAGTTTGTTTACGTAGCCTCCGGAGCCGGAGGAAGCTTCCTGAAGCTGACCAATCAGAACAGAGTGGGC
The DNA here is from genome assembly GCF_910596095.1 of Thunnus maccoyii. Lineage (NCBI taxonomy): Eukaryota > Metazoa > Chordata > Actinopteri > Scombriformes > Scombridae > Thunnus > Thunnus maccoyii. The sequence continues at coordinate 706,393 of NC_056548.1, read as the reverse complement.
TCATCAGGAGGCGGGGCCTTAAAGAGACAGGAGCCTGTTTCAGACAGAGGCTGAACTGAGGGGCTGCATAAAGGACCAGTAGAAGATAAATAAGGAGTTTTTATTCCAGTAGAGCCCCAGAATATAAATATAGAGCTGGAAATGTGCAGAATATGAGTCAGTATGGACAGGAGGAATGATTACACACACATACAAGTCTTTAAATGGAGATATTGTATAAAGATAAACTTGAAAACATCTTAGATATGATTCAAGCTGATTACATTTACACCTGGAATTAACACAGATCTCCAGTGTCCACACTGAGATCCCACAAAAAAAAAAAAAAAGTATCCATCTGTGAAGTTGTGCTGTTGTTGAGACTTCTGCTTGCTTGTGGGGGAAGAAGCCGAAGAAGGACGCTGTTTTATTATATCTTGAATATCCACAGCTTTATGGCTGCTTTCTTGCTAGTAGCTTAGCTTGCTAACTGGCTAGCGGCTGCTACCTCGCTGGTTTGGAACAGTTGTGCATGATTACATATTTACACCCACGTAGTTGTTGTATGTAGATGACAAAAATGTATTTATACTTGTGTTCAACGCACAATATGTAATTTCAGCCGCTAGGGGTCTCAATCAAAACAATAACAACAGACGGAGTGTGATGACGGTGTGAAGTAGCAAGGGATCATGGGAGTTGTTGTCTTCGTTGTGGGATAGAATTACTCCAGTGTTCATCATCCGCAGAGGTCTCCTCCTCTCCAGAACAAACAGACCCGGAGATTACAGGTAAAAACACTGAATAAAGCTGTTTCACCTAAAAAATCGAAAAAAAAAAGGATGATGTTTGGTGACCACCGGACTTCCTGGAGGGGCTGTTAGCCGAGCTGCTGCTAACGTTTGTCCAGTTTATTTCTCTGATAACTTAAGATCCAGACGTCCAATGACTAAAATCCTTCTTCTGGCTAAAAGATATAGTTAAAAATGACCTAAATTTATCATGAAAATGTGGCTTAAAACTGGATAAAAGTCCATTTATAACAGTTTGTGTGGAAACAACCACAACGCTGATGTATTATCTTGTATGTGTGTAAGTTACTCTTTGGTAGACGCCATTGTAGCGGACAAACACAGCGCCGCCGTATGCATCTTGTGCGTGTTTACTCTTTGGTAGAGGAGGTATGACGCCATCGACAGGCGACCAAATGAAACGGTCCGTTACTTTGATTAAATTACAGATTTCTCTGAGTTTGAACATTGTTGTAAACATTTGGGATAATGTAAGTACACAACTCAACAACATATATAACATAGGTCTAGTTGTTTTTACACATTTTAATGCAGAATAATTACATATTATAGCTTTCAGTGTTGCCTTCCTGATCACCTCCAGAGGTGGTTTGGCTGATCTGATCACAACCGGGTGCATTTACACCTGAGCTGTCATGTGGTCGAGCGATGTCCGACTGCAGCGCCGTCGTAGCGTCACATCACTTTCCTGCTCAGTGCACATCGAGGAAGTTCAGTGAAATATAAAAGCTCTGCAGGGTTTTTGGGTCCCTTTAATCCGTCTGTTCTCTGATCTCGCAGGAAGTCGTCCCGATGATGTCGTCTCTCGCTCTGCAGCCGCTCACACACGATCAATAAAAAGATCATAAATCAATAAGAAGAATAAATCTGCTGCTTCACCGCCTGACCTGCTGGGGTCAGAGGTCACCGTGAGGTCATAGGTCACTGCGGGGTCAACATCATGACCAGAGTGTCACAATCAGGGTTATTGATTAACTAATGTTTGATCAGACTGACATGATGGTTAATATTTAACTTCATGATCATTAACTGTTTATCATGAATAAGTTCAAATAAAACATCGAGCTCTAATAATAAAGAGAATATTATTGTTAAATATGACTCATATTTACCATCATCATCAAACTTTAATCATTAATCAATAACTCTGCGGTCCTAACGCAAATATTTATGTGTTCAGATGATCGTTTCCATGGAGACGATGGTTTACTTTCTCTGATGAAAATACTGTGTATGTTGTCATAGTAACAGAGAGAAAAGTCATATTAACAGAAGTCAGATATTAATCCATCAATATTATATATATAATATGTTTTATTATGTTATTGGTGTTTTAAATGGAGTCACAGTTTTAATCATTAAACTATTAACTGATGTTTAGTTTCTATCAGAAACAGGAAGTGAACATTAACTCATCAGCAGCTTTAAGCTGACATGTTGAACATGTTAACAAACAGTTGTTTATTTACGGAGCAACATTATCGTTCATGTGGAGTCGTGTTTCTACTGTAGCTGCTAAATGCTCCACTATGTTCACCAGCTAGCCTGCAGCTAACTGTGTGTGTTTGTACAGCTGCCTGCTGAAAGCCAGAGGAAGTGAAACAAAAGTCCAAAATCTGAAAATGTTGAATTTACTATCTTAAAAAAACAACTTATCGATTAATCGCTACATGTATTGATCTGCAAACTGATTCACTGATTTAACTCTGCAGTAACCTCAGAGAGGCTAAACAACAACAACATAAAGCCACTCTTTCAAAATAAAAGACAAATAATACATTTATTAACACACACACACACACTCACACACACACACACTCACACACACACACACACACACACACACACACACACACACACTCACACACACACACACACACACACACACACACACACACTCACACACACACACACACACACACACACACACACTCACACACACTCACACACAAACACACACTCACACACACTCACACACACACACGTCTTAATCAGCAGGTGAGTTTACAGTGAATCAGTGTTATTATTATATTATTATATTATTATATCTTATTATATATATATTGATTATTTTCATTACTGTGTTGTGATTCTCAGCTGCTGTCTGTTCTTCTTCTTCTTCTTCTTCATTTATTGTTTTTCATTTTCATTCAGCTGCAGTGAAGCTTTAAATATCATCTGTGCTCACATACGTCTGCCACACACACACACACACACACACACACACACACACACACACGCACGTACGCACGCACGCACGCACACACACACACACACACACACACACACACACACACACACACAAACGCCTCTCGGCTGGACTGTCAGTCATCCCCGCTGTGCAGCTGGTTTCCATGGAAACGGGAGGAAGCAGCGGTCCAGGTCTGTCTGTCTCTGTGATGGAGGACTCAGTGTGTGTGTGTGTGTGTGTGTGTGTGTGTGTGTGTGAGTGTGTGTGTGTGTGTGTGTGTGTGTGTGTGTGTGTGTAAGTGTGTGTGTGAGAGAGAGAAAATTAAAAAGAAGAAAACGACTGATGGAGAGAAAATGAGAGAACGACAGACAGAGGAGTTAATTATCCGATTGGCTGAGTGACAGCTGTGGTCATGTGACAGCTGTGGTCATGTGACCGACGCTTCAAGGGAAAAGAAATTACAAAAATACACAGAAACAACATAAAGAACATGTGACACATCTGAACACGCGTGACACACGAGAACAATAAATAAACATGTAAAGATATTTTAACGAGACAAATAACTGTGACCAGAGAAACACTGTTCATGTGTGTTTGCTGTAATATGACTTATTATTACGTATTATATTATATTATTAATCATTTATAGTATAGTTTGCTTCCAGCGTCTCGTTGCTGCTTTTCCTCGTCAATATTACAGTTAATTGAATATTTCTGGGCGTGTGTTGACGTCTCCACATGTTTCACTATTTTCTGATGTTTTATGAATCAAATCGTTAATCTGCAGATGACGAATCGTTAGTTGAAGCCACAGAGTTGATGAGGAGGCGGCAGAACGCTGCTGGACACTTTCTCAGACAGGAAACGTCGACCTCGTTTCAGAAAGCAGGTCGATCTATTCTGGATGTGGCGAGCGAGCAGGGACCAGTGTAAGGAGGGCAGAAGACGCCGCCGCCGCCGCCGCAGGAAACACCTTTTTCTTTTTTTTTTTATGTCTTTATGTGAGTTAATAACCTGCAGCTGGAGGTTAGAGGTCAGCTGTGACCTCTTATCTGTGACCTTTGACCCCGCGGAGCAGCCTCAAAGGAAGCTCAGGGTCGACCCGATGACCCAGACGGAGTTAAAACCAGAACTCTGGACTGACTCCAGATCAGCTGATAAACCGTCTGTCAGACAGAAACTCACTTAACGGGTTCATCTCTTTATTATATTTATTATAACATAAGAAGAGAACATTAACCTGTGTTCATGTTATTCATGTCAGACAACATTGTGACCATAAACAATGATTTTATCAGTCAGCTGTTTGTTGCTATGATGCAGTTTTGTTGTTTAGTTTTCTGTAGTTCAGGTGTTTGTGAGCAGACGCCTGAAAACACAGTGTGTCCACACAGTCATTTAAAAGTCTGTGTGAAGCTTCTATTCAGCTTCAGCAGTCTGAGTTAGTCATATCAGTGGATATCTGACACATTTACAGTCTCAGTGTTTCCCTGTTGAGCTGCAGGTGGAAGTATAGTAACAAAAAGAGGAACTTTGGCACTAAAAAGACTGTAACGTTGAAAGATATCTACTTGATTTGACTCATTTGGACGCTGAAGCTTCATATTAGCTTCAGACTGTGGATTTTGTCCTCCATCACTTCCATTGTAAGGTCATTATGAAGGGATCTTCTAATGGTCAGTATGAACAGGAGGAATGATTACAGCAAGAAACACAGCTTTAATGTTCATTTGATGACTGACTGTTGGTTTGAGACACACCTGTCCTTTAAAACACACATTAGACGTGCTTCCTGCGTTGGACTCCTGCAGACACAGAAAGCTGAAGTGGCCTCAACAGTTTTAAAATAAGATGCTGCAGTCTGGACGTGGTCTCAGTTAAAGGCTGAGTGTGTTTTGTTGTGTCCCCTCTTCAACCTCTGTCTGATTAATGACACAATTAACCCTCTGACAGGCTGCATGTGTGTGTGTGTGTGTGTGTGTGTGTGTGTGTGTGTGTGTGTGTGCTTCATTAGCATGTTAAAGGTGTGTTCATTAGCTGAGGTCATTACAGGCTGCAGGGCAGATCAAAGACACACACACACTGAGCCGTGCAGCGTGAAGCTTTGTTTAAGCTGCGGTTGGTTGTGAGGGTGGAAGTGACATCATCACGCTCTGCAGCTGTCGTGCTGCGTGGTCGTCCTGCGGCATCACGGCTGCACTGATGACCGTCTGTCAGTCACTACGCTGTCATACACACATTCATGTGCTGCAGTGATCCTCTGACCCTTCCTGTAGCGCCACCATGAGGTCGACTTGTTAGTTCTTATAAATCTCAAGAGCCACAAACTGCAAATTCAAGAAATCTGTGCAGTATCTGTGAGAGATGCAATTTCACTAAATTACAGCAACTTTTCTGCATGAAATGTCCAAATTAACACAGCTGCTTATGATTTGGACCAATCGTGGCGTTTGAGTCCACATGGTTCTCATGTTCAGCTGAAATATAGTTGTTTCTGTGATCTGCAGGAAGTCGTTACGTGACTCCTCACTGGTAGCAGTTTAAAAAATAAATCACATTATTTTCCTTTGCTTGCAATTATTCCCAGTTCCTGCAATTTGAATGTAAAAAGAGACATAAAACATCACAAACTCTACACAATCACGTCCTGGAGGGAGAAGCGCTGCTGTCAGAGACCCAGATAGTTAACTATAGTTTAACTTACAGCGTCATCGCTGGTGAAGAGCATCGTTATGTTGCGTAATCGTAAACGTCACTTGTTGTGATGGATGTATGGTGGAAATATTAGAAGAAGAAACATGTCAAAACAACAGTCGATCTAACAACAAGCAGCTTCAACAGACACTCACAGGATGACGGTGAGATAAAAACCATATTCCTGTCCGATCACCTTTAGGCTCCGCCTCCTGCACGACCACACTGTGTCCCAGCTGAAAAATAATAATTTAAAGCTTCTCCACAGTTTAAGAGAGGTCGGCTGTGATGGAAATGTAAATCTGTTCATCTCTTCTTCTTCTCCTCCTCCTCTCATCAGGCCTCACAGGGAGCCCCTGGAGGAGCAGCAGGTCAGAGGTCAGAGGTCGCTGAGGGTCAGCGTGGAGGAGAGGAGGCAACAGCCAGACGGGCTGAGACATGTTACTGCACACACACACAAAGACACACACACACACACACACACACACACACAGAGCTGCTGCTGATCATTAACAGGAGGAGGAGGAGGAGGAGGAGTGACGAAGAGGAGGACTGGGAACAGCAGTGCAGTTAGTGTTTAAAGGGTTAATCTGTCAATAATTCTCTAGTTGAATCATTAGTTCAGTGAGAGTGAACAAAGGAGATCAAAGCAAAGCATGCTGGGAGTGTGTGTCGGTCTTTCTGAGGAAACTTTGTCGTCTTCTTACTTCCTGACAAACCTTTAAAGGCAGTTTGAAGGTTCAGATCACAGACTGTAAAAAATAATGAACGTAGCCTCCATGATGTCACCCGTTAGCGTTTGAGTTTGGCATTTTGACCGTCGCCATCTTGGATTTTTGGAGCCAGAAGTGACCGTATTTGGACGAGAGGGTGGAGCTGACCCTAGCGCTAGCTGCTAGCTGCTAGCTGCTAGCTGCTATCTGCTATCTGCTAGCTTGGTTAGCACAGTGCATTTACAGTCTATGGTTAACTGCTAATGCTAATTCTCGCTAGCAAAAAACAGGCTTAAAACCAATAAAACAAAACGTGCTCAAAGTAAAAACTGAACATCGAGTCTTTAGAGGATCTTTTAGTTCAACTGAACACTGAACGAGACTTTTTTAGGACCAAAATGTTTTAATTAACTTTCATGAACTGGAAACACACTGAAACAGCGACGCTACGTCTGTACTCTGTGAATCTGGAGTTACGCCATGTCTATGTTACCTAACCAACGTTGTTGCTGTGGTAGCAACTTTCCTGCGACGTCACCCATCTGTCACTCAAAGCGGCCGCGTCCTTAATTATGCAGAACTTTAATCAAATTTAAACAGGTGAGTCATGAAATTAACTACAGAGACTAAAACCGTTTATTGTCCCAGACTGTAAACATGTTTATTCTGCTGTTAAGCTGGTATTTTAACATGGAGGTCTGTGGGGGTCTGTGGGGGTCTATGGGGGTCTGTGGGGTTTTGTGGGGGTCTGTGGGAGTCTATGGGAGTCCATGGGGGTCTATGGGAGTCTATGGGGTTTTGTGGGAGTCTATGGGGGTCTATGGGGGTCTGTGGGGGTCTATGGGGGTCTATGGGGGTTTATGGAGGTCTATGGGGGTCTATGGGAGTCTATGGAGGTCTATGGAGGTCTATGGGGTCTCTGGGGTCTATGGGGGGTCTATGGGGTCTATGGGGTCTATGGGGTCTCTGGGGTCTATGGGGGTCTATGGGGCCTATGGGGTCTATGGGAGTCTATGGGGGTCTATGGGGTCTATGGGGGTCTATGGGGTCTCTGGGGTCTATGGGGGTCTATGGGGATTAACTCACTTTTAGAGCCTCAGGTGGTCATTTGAAGAACTGCAGTTTTTGGCACTTCTGAGTTGACTTCATGTTTCAGCCTTGGAGGCTGCTGATTGGTTCAGACTTGGTTTTAAATCAGGTTTAGGTTCAGTTTAGGGTAAGGGGCTGCGGTCCTCACAAGGATAGAAGTACGAACATGTGTGTGTGAATCCAGTAGTTTATAAGACACAAACTCTGGACCGCTGGTTTCTGACGTCGCACGAGAAAATTCACTTCCTGTTGCACAGTTTGTCTCCAGAGTACAGAAGAGCTTCATTTATGTTAAAGATGTGACGATCATCTTTGCCAGATCTGTCTTTATATTGTGGAGCACACACACACACACACACACACACACACACACACACACACCCACACACACACACACACATATACACACACACACACACACACACACACACACACACACACACACACACACACACACACACACACACACACTGCTGTTTCTCAGTCGCTTTGGTTCTTGAATGAATGAAATTGACAGTTGAAGTCGTCATTTTGTTCTTTTATTTTCTATTTTCTCCGTCATTGTCACCATCTGCAAATGTTTCAGCACATTTAGGCAAATGACGAAGTACAACTGTCTACAATTTGAACAATTAAATGTCTTTGTGATCAAAATAGATTATTTCTTCTCAGTTGAACAGTTTTATACTCAAAAACATGTTTGAATTATTTCATTGTGTGACTAACTTTAAATATGTTGCCAAAGCAATTGAGAAAAACTGTAAATAATGAGCAGTTTCATGAATATTAATGAGCTGCAGGTGTAGTGGGCGGAGTCAGAGTCTCAGGGGAGTCCAGCTGCGTCTCCGTCAGTCTGAAGGCTGAATTTTTAAAATAGAAAACTCAGAACAGCTTTTTGTCTGCAGGACAGACCCTCAAATATACAAAAATATTCTTGCATATTAAATTAATATCATAATGTTTTTGTCTTTAAATCTGCAGTGATGGAGGGAAAACTGCAGGAGGATGAAGAAGAGGAAGAATCACATCCTGCAGCAGGTCGACAGTAATTACAGATGTTGTTCTGATCATTAAATATTCACAGTTTGACCTTTTTGTTCTGCAGTTGAAGCTTGAGATTAAACCGCAGACTCTTTGTATCGAGGTCATTTATCTTCAGGTGGTTTTCATGGAGGATGTGTGGGAGGCGCTGCAGATATAAACTGAAGACGTCTGGATTCATATCAAACTTTTTGTTACTTTGCTTCATTTTCAGGTTGTAATGTCGACTGGATGAAGGTTTACAGTTTTTCTTGGTTGCTTTGCGCGGACGCTGCGGCTGAACATGTTTTATTCAGTTTGGGTTTTTTTTGTTTTCTCCCAGCAGAGCAGCTCTGATGAAACGTCAGTGAAGCTTCATGGAGATTAACGAGCTGCTGAGTCCGAACGATTCACCGACAGCTGAGAGGACGAAGAAACGCTGCAGCTGATCCATCTCTGTCCTCCTCACAACACCAACGCAGCACATACACACTAACTGAAACATCACTGAGCGCCTGCGTTCTGGTCGCCGCTGCATTTTGTTTTTACTTTTACATGAAGCGTGTTCCTGGAGTTTAGCTTCCATGTTCTCAGACTGCTCAGCTCCACAAAGTTAACCCCTGTAACAATCCTTTAAATTCCTGTAAAGTTATACTAAACGCCTGTCCGAGGCATAAATGAAGTCAACTGAAAGCTGTTCTTGAACCATTAGCAGTTCATGGTTTTAGTCTCTTTTGAAAGGTAACACTGACGTTTTTCTCCAACAGTCAGAATCACTGTAAGTGCTGCTGGCGTTGAGTAATAGAAGTTTGAACACTAAAATATAGAAGGTTTTATTTCCACCTGAATATTTTTTTTGCAAACAGATGCCTGCAGATGAACTATAGCTGGGAAAACTCAATAGCACCACAGCATGGAGCTTTACCTACTCCAAGTACAAATTTAATAACAATACCACAGAAAATTAATACTTTACATGTTATCTAGGGGTGTTTCTAGGCATCCAGGCAAAAAAAAGGCCTTTTAGAGACACCAAATAACCCCTGCTTCAGAGTAACTGAAGCATAAACTCATTATAGTGCTTTGTTGTGGCTTTATAAAAAGCAATAAAGCAGCATATGGTAATTTTTGGAATTTCGTCGGCTATTTGAAGCGCCAGTCATTGGCTGAATCTGTTCCTATTGGCTCGGTCTTTACATGAAAGAAGAGGGGCAGTCTCTAGTCGGTTACTGCAGGCTGTGGACAGGACACGGAGGCTCCTATTGGGTCAAGTGAGGTGTCAACTGAAAGGTCAGAGTGCAGCCGCCATTTTGATACCAAGCTGTTTGTAGATATTTATTGATGTGATAATATATTTTGGACTAAATATTTTACTAGATTGGATCGAGTTGTATCAGTCAGTGGAGTAATATGAGGCTTCATGGGTGAGTAGCATGAATTTTGTAATTGTTTTTTGGTTCGTTGGTGGTCTGACAGAAGCGTTGATTCTACCTGCTGTTGTGATTGTATTTTCAATCAATCAATCAATCTTTATTTATATAGCGCCATATCACAACAAAAGTCATCTCAAGGCACTTTTCACATAGAGCAGGTCAAGACCGAACTCTTTAATTTACAGAGACCCAACAGTTCCCCCATGAGCAGCACTTGGCGACAGCGGTAAGGAAAAACTCCCCTTTAACGGGTAGAAACCTCAAGCAGAACCCGGCTCTTGGTGGGCGGCCATCTTCTTTGACCGGTTGGGTTGAGAGAGAGAAAGAGAGAGGGAAAGGGGGAGGGGGGACAGAAGAAAAACAATCACAACAACAACAAGCACAAGCAGCAACAGCCAGGGAAGGATGCCATCAGGACTGTGAAGGACCGCGAAGGTTCGGCCCGGGGGTCAGGGGTTCCTGTGAGATGAGAAAGCACAAAAAACTCCGGGGAAGAAGCAAAGTTAGTGACATGCATTGATGTTACATGAATGCATACAGATGGAGAGGAGGAGGAGGAGAGAGGAGCTCAGTGCATCATGGGAAGTCCCCCAGTAGTCTAGGCCTATAGCAGCATAACTAAGGGCTGATCCAAGGCGAGCCTGGTCGGCCCTAACTATAAGCTTTATCAAAAAGGAAAGTTTTAAGCCTACTCTTAAACATAGAGAGGGTGTCTGCACCCCGGACTGAATCCGGTAGATGGTTCCATAGAAGAGGAGCCTGATAGCTGAAGGCTCTGCCTCCCATTCTACTTTTAAAGACTGTAGGGACCACCAGTAAGCCTGCATACTGGGAGCACAGTGTTCTAGTGGGATAATACGGTATTATGAGCTCTTCAAGATGTGATGGTGTCTGACCATTAAGGGCTTTGTAAGTTAGGAGAAGGATTTTAAATTCTATTCTAGATTTTACAGGAAGCCAATGCAGTGAAGCTAAAATGGGAGAAATGTGGTCTCTTTTTCTAGTTTTGAAATGGTTCACATCAATCAAATCACAAGAATCTTAGTTTTCCAAAGATGTATCATATGAGTACACACTTACAGACAGGATTTGTGTAAATAGCATAGTTTTGTACAGTCTGATGGCCCCGCGGTGCGCAGAAATAACTACAGCTCCCATCAAAAGAACCACAAATGTCACCGTAACTTCTTCTAAAGTCACTCGTCAGGTTTCATCCAAATGTAGCGCAAATTTTAAAAGACATTTCAGAAAATTAATAAAAGAAAATGTGAATTAATGTTTCTGTTCAGTGAATATTCATTTTTGAGCTCGTCGCCGTAAAGCAGAAACAGAAGAAGATTCACATCCTGGTGACGGAGAGCGTGACGGACAGTCAGCTGACATCACAGCTTCCTGCTGCTGCTGGAAGCGTTTTGATAACAGACACGTCCTGAACGCTGCCTCACGGTGAGAAACGTCTGCCGCCATGTTTGGTCTCCAGCGAGGCGGAAGCTTCAGGGACGTTTGAGTCATGTGTTTCCTGTATGACATCATTTATTCACTGAATCTGTTTCACTTTGCTTTTATCCAGACGTCCAAGTGGAAAAACTCTTTTTTTGTGATATTTAGATTTTTTTTGAATTTCCAGCGTTTCCTCTCACATTTTTTTATGTGCAAATTGAAAAACATTATAAAAAAGATGGAAACACAGTTTATGTTCATGTTTGTAGCTGTGAAGACGTCTGAACTCGCCGCCGCCGCCGCCTCCACTCACTGATGGACTCGTCTCCTCTGTCCAGATGTGACATTTAGCCCACAAACCTCAAGGACTTATGGGAAATGATGTTCGTTAAAGGCAGCTAAAAACATAAATATTGAATAAATAATGATATTAGATGTTAGATCTAAACGTATGAAATGAGACACACAAC